>NC_064285.1:33496394-33507882 GCF_019186545.1 Solanum stenotomum | reverse complement strand
AAGAATGACTCAAAACGGACCTAAGATGATCAAGATCTCACATTTCAAAATTCAACAACAATTCAATCCGGAAATCACCCTAGCAGTGGCTAAAATCGATTTCTTACCTCAAACGAAGCCTCCCCTTGCATTTCTGAGATCACCGCTAGATTCCCCTCGAAATTCTCTTGAAGTTAGCCTTTTGAAGCACCTAATTTGGACTCAAAATGAAGGAGAAATCTTATGTTGAAGTTGAGGGAAAAAAATGGACGAAAATCGTCCTAAATTCTGGAAATTTCCAGATTTCCACTCTGCTGCCACGTGGCGCCGCGTGGCTCTGCCACGTCACCGCCGCGTTAAAATGCTACAACCCTTCAAACTTAAATTTCGATGTTTCGGACTCGTTCGGAGTCGGAAAAATACAAACCATATATGGAATCTGATTGGAAACGATATTTCGGACTCAACGGTGAAGGCGGAATTTCCATTTGGAGATCGCTTCGATGAAAAGTGGATCCCACACCCAGTATCATTTTGAGTCAGATTCCACAACTGCCATCTAAAACCTCGGAAAGTGAACAAAGGGTCGTTCTAGACCAAAATCGATATTCCGAAGCTAACCTAACTGTCAGAATTTTCATCTGAGCACGACTTCCAAGAAGGTTGACCAAAGTCAACTTTTCAAGTCATAAAAATCTCCAAAACAGGGAAACGGGCCTAAAAGCCAGACGAACGACCAGGCGACCGAACAGTCAGTGCCAGCAAGTCATAAATGACTTGGGGTCGCTACAGGAATGCTCTAAACGAGGGAAAGAATTCTTAAATTTAAAAATGACCTGAAGGGTCATTACACTTATTATAATATCTATTTGTACATTCAAATTGGGGTGCCGTTTTATTTTTGCAACATGCTAAGCTTTTTACTAATATCTTTTCCATTTTTATTTCTTCTTTATGTATTTCACATAGTTCTATAAACCAGCGTTGTAAGAATTTCATTCTAGCTCCTAAGGTATCTGTTAATCNTCAAATTGGGGTGCCGTTTTATTTTTGCAACATGCTAAGCTTTTTACTAATATCTTTTCCATTTTTATTTCTTCTTTATGTATTTCACATAGTTCTATAAACCAGCGTTGTAAGAATTTCATTCTACCTCCTAAGGTATCTGTTAATCCTGCTTCATTCCAGATTTTTTTTATTTTTGAATTAAAAGATTCTGGTAATTTTGTAAAATATATTTTTCTTATTTCTTTACTTTCTTCTGTACTGTATGTTCCTTTATAATAGTATTCTCTAAATGTACATGTATATTCATTTATATAGCACATATTACATATTGCTAATTTTGACATTAAATTTCTATTAATTATTTTTTTCTTATTTTGTTCTTCTACTTCTGTTATCGTACTACTAAATTCATTTCTTATAGCTATTTCGTATTTATATAATATTTCCATAGTTGTTGTTGCTATTTCTCCATCAAATTTTTTATTACTTCTTAAGGTATTTAAACTTTCATTTGTTAAGTTTTGTAACCATAATTTTACTGTTCCTATAAGTGTTCTTTCTATATATCCTGGTGTTTCTGCCATTCCTATTTTGTTATCTATTAGTTGTTTTGATATGTAACTCATCCATAGTTGGATTGTTTTATTTATATCTTCTACACAGTACAAGTCTAAGAAATTATGTTGTTCCGTTATTGGTTTTGGTGTCCATTTTTTATTCAATCTTGGCGAAATGGTCTGGTGGACCCTTGTACTTGTATCTGTTTGTATTGTGAACCCTTCTACTTACCATTGTATCATCTGGACCCCTGAACCCATCCAAACCCAACATTTTAAACACTTTTTTGATGTGGCATCCTATGTGGAAAGACACGACATGGAGCGTGTGATACACACAAGGTAAGAGTGTAAGACGCCTTAAAAAGGCACTAACGGTCAAATTTTAACCTTTAAAGGCCATCTGTTCTTCTTTATTTTCACTCAAACACCATTGTTGGACAAATTTGAGCTTTTTTCTCGATTTTGTCTCTTCAAATTTTTCTCTTTTATTTTTGGTGTCTTTAATTTTTCCTTTGATCTACTCATCTTTTTTTGTGTGATTCTATTGTATTTTTGTTTCATTTTTTTTTTTTGTGTGTGTGGTTCTATTGTATTTTTGTTGGTTTGATTTTGTTGGTCTTCACAATGACGGTTCGATGTTGCTACTGTGGAATATATATGCTGAACTAAAGACATCAAGAACACCAACTAATCCTGGAAGAATGTTTTGGGGTTGCCAAAAATATTCATCCAGTAGTGGGTGTGGATTCTTCCGATGGGCTGATGCAAATGATTCAACATGTCAAGAACAATACAACATTAAGAATCCATCAACGAGTTCAGGGCAAGGAAGACAAGGAAGACAAGCAAGACATAGAAGACAAGGAAGGCAAGGAAGACAAGGATCAAACACTAGTATTGATATCACTGTTATTGTGTTTGTTGTTATTTGGTTTGTAGCCGTTATTTTTAAGATATATTAATTTGTACTAGGTGTTAATTGATAATGAAATGGACTGCATTTGCTTAAGAAATCTAAATAGCAACTTCATTCAAACACAAATTCATATAGGCGCCATTCATATACAAAAACAAAGTCTTCCTAATAGCATAACCAAAACAATTGGGATCAAGTCATTAATCAAAATAAAGTTAGTTGGGATCAAGTCATTAAGCTAAACCAAGTGAAATCTAATGTGTGCCTTGAGTGCCTTGAATGCTTGGTGTGCCTTGAGTGCCTTGAGTGCTTCTGTAACTCTCCTTCCGTAGCTGCCTTTGAGTAATTACAGCTCCTCCCTTCCACCTTAGTCCATTGGGTTTGTAACCAAGATCAATATTGGTAGGAGTTGAACTTGACAATGTAGCACTATGTAATACCCTATCAGTATTTCCAGACTGAGAGAACAACAAAAATCTTAACTTAAAGATGAATTAATAGCAATTAAAGCAATTTAATGTGTTTAAATGATAAAATACATACCCTCGCAGTTACACTGCCACCTAATCCAAATAAGAGACCATAACCAGTTGTCTTTGCTTTTTTTGGTCTTGGTTTCTTATATGCAAGAGTTGCACCACCTCTCAAAGCTGTGCTAGTCTTTCTCTTTTTAGCCACCTGCACTAGAAGTTGATTGTTGAGTACTTAATTGTCTCACATTACTTGATGTAGCAATGGTAGGCCTTCCACCAGATGCCAAGGCAGTTGCAGACCTCACACCACTTGATGGAGCATTTGTAGGCCTTGTAGCACTAATTAGACCTGCACTTGGACTTGCACTTGGAGTGCAACCTGCACTTGGACCTGCATTTACAATTGACTGGCTTCCAGCAGTTGCAACACTTGTTCCAGCAGCAACATTTGAAGTTGCAGCACTTGTTCCAGCAGCAACATTTTTCTACAAACATATTTTAAAGTCAAAAGTATAACAAGAGTAAAATTCAGTAACAAAGAGACATTAAAGCACAACTTACCAGAGCTGGACATCCTTTCTTGTTATGTCCAAAAGTCTTACACACAGAACATTTCATTTTTCTTCCCTTCCTTGTAGCCTTTCCAAACTTCTTCTTAACTGGCTCATCACTATCTTTTCTCCTATTTTTTCTTGGTCTTCCTGGCATAGCTATAATTTCAGGTGGTTTAATGGCTGGTCTATCACTTTTTCGCCACATCTTCATGTTTGTCATAGATTGAATAAACCTATTATATGCTTTCAGGTATGTTTCCTTCTTATACCAGTGATCAACAAATGTATTAACAACACAATCCTTATAATGAATTGTTGTAAGTGCATGGCCACAAGAAATTCCCTTTAATTGCCATGACCTACAACTACACGCCTTCTTTTTTAGGTCAACAACATGTTTATATGGTGGATCATGAATCTCAAAGTCAAAATCACCATTAAACTTTACCTCACAATTATCTGCAATCTCAGCATTTTTTCTAAGAATATCCATGTTGTGTCGTAATTTTCCTATCTTCAGAAAAATCACATTTTTGAAATGTTCCAAGTATAAAACAATTTGAAAAAAAATACTTAGAAAAGAGTCGCCACTTAATTTTTTAAAAAAATTAAGAAAACTTATAATTTCCAAAGATTTAAACAGAAAAAATCATTTGAAAATACCAAAGAGGGTTCGGGGTTCAATTTACACTTCGAGAAGGTTTTAAGCATTCGAAGTGTCCGCTAACATGCGGTTGACCTGCGACTTGACTTAAAATATATTTGACTAATTTTTAGAAAAGGTAATTTAACATAAAAAATATATAATAATTTACACTATTCGGTTAAGTTTGAAAAATAACTAAGAAATGAACCGTTTATTCTATCTTTTAGAGGAGGAGACCTAAAATGAAAATATTTGAATTAAGGTGCAAGTGATTAGAAAATTAATAAAACTAGACTAATTAGAATTTATTTAGTTTATTTAAAAATAAATTAAACCAATTTAATAAATTAAAGCATGAAAAATCATTTTTTGGATTAATTGACTAGCCCTTTGAGAAAATGACTTAAGTAAGTATATATATATATATATATATATATTATCATTATTATTAATCAATTGAAAAAGGTTTTGACTAACACATTTTTAAAGTTTATTAAAAATAAATAAAATATATATATACTTTAACTTAGAACAATAAAAAAAAATGATTTAAATGAAGAAAAAAAAAACCCCTTAAAGAACGTATCTATAAAAATATTTAGGAAAATAATTTAACATAAGATATGTAATATTTTACGATATTCGATTAACTTTGATAAACATAGTTAAATAAAGAATAAATTTTAAATTTTTTGGAAAATTGGATCTTAATTGAAACAACTTGGTCAATTAGGATTTTAACAAAAAAACTAGGTTAATTAAAATTTATTTGCGTCATTTTTTAGAAATAATAATTCGAACCAACTCGGTAGACAAATCAAGACATTATTTTAATCTAAGTAAAGATAAGTGAAAGTTTTGACTAGAATATTTGAATAAGCATAAGAGTTGATAAAAAAAAATGAGTTATTTTTAAAGAAACTAACATAAAGAACATGGTTTATCTTTTGGGGAATTTAATTAAATTAAGTCGCAATTTAAAAGAAAACAAACAAATAAGTAATCACACAATTAAATAAGTTAGAAATTGAATTTGGGCCTCCTTTTTTGGGCCATTTTCGCTGTAATTTCTGGGGATTTACTCAATCCCCTTTTTGGTATACAGCTGATGTATATCAGTGTATATCGGCATGTATATCAGCCCTTTTCACGTATTTCTTGCTTCCAAACACCTGTATTCCACCTTAGCCCTGTATTTTTGCGTTTTCGACCTGTATATCAATGTATATAGCTGTATACATCTTGTATACAACCCCCTTTGGGCTTTCAGAATCTGAAAGCTTGATTTTCTGCCCTGTACTGCCTGTGACTTGTTCGTCGTCTATTTTTGGACTCGATAAAGGGAAATATTGGGCCTATAAGGCCCAATCCATGAAAGGCACAAGGAGGAGCCTTTGAAGGCTCGAAGATAGGCGATTCACATAAAAAAAAAAAACAAAAACAAAGATGGAAATTAGTGCCAAACTATATCTACATTTACATGATAAGAAGAAGAAAAAAGAGTACAGAAAGGAAAAATAGAGCAAAAATATAGGTGAATAGTTCATTACATTGTATTACCAAAGACAAACAAGAAAAATGCATATGACCTTTAAGAAAAATCCTTTTTTTTTGAAATTGAACTAACCTCACACGATGAGGCAAAATGCCGGACGATGATTATAACTAAACTATTAAACTAGCAATAGCCATAAAGAAACAACTATCGATCAAGGAAGGAATAATCTATCGGAGTTGGTGTCCTTAAGACTTTTTAAATATAATATGAAACTAAGCAAAGGAAAAACAAACCCATATATTAACAAAATGAACTTAAGCCCTTGGATATGAACCAATCAATAACCCAAATTAACAAAAATACTACTGTTGTGCAGACCTTCAGATATGAATAAAAAGAGATCTTTATCATTTTTAGAACTTTCAAATAAAGGAAGAGAGCAGGCATGTGTATACAAGCCACTATAGTAAACTTCCGCATAGTTTTCACGGTACCGAGTCATACATTTAAAGGCAAACAAGAATTAATTAGAACTCAACCTTTAAAGCTATAAACTTTCCGAAATAAAACTCAACCAAATATGAATCTTGACAAAAGCAACATTCCAAATCAAAGTGTTAAGACAATCAACCAAAGCATCCAAAATGGCAAATGTAAAGACGTCCAACGAACTAGAAATATTGACGTCTTGATTCATTCAATCAACTTGTGGTGAAGGGCAAGACGTCGAGGATTAAACCAAAGTTATAGATTTACGGTGGTTAGAAAATGAAACAAGACGAGTAGAGCGGCTTGACGACTAAACTAAAGGATCAGCTAGGAGTACAGGGGAATAGTAGAGGGGACAAAACAACATAGCCAGCATATTCAGAGTGTATAGATGTAGACAACATAGCCGACATGAGTCACAAGCAAAGCTTATTAATTCTGAATTCGAGCTTGTTGTTCAAAGACACACAAGAAAAACAGGTACCGAATACACATAAGACGCTACATTGAAAACGAAATACAGAAGGAAGCGATGATACCTTTCTCAAGGCAGCGGACTGAGACCAATACGAGCCTAAGAACAACCTCAACACCGACTTCAAACCTCGAGCGATAAAACCAAAATATCAAACCAATTTTAGCCGAAGACCCTTTTAGAACCTAGAACTAAAAATGCATTCAAAATTTCTCAAGCGTAAAGTCAATTTGTTCCAGAAAATTTTTTTCTTCCCTCCCTTTAATCAAGAACAAGAAGATAGTATTTATAGAAAGGGGATAGGGGTTCAGACTTTTTTGGGGGAAAAGGGTAAAATTGGAATTCGAGTTCGATCCCAATTTCAAATTTTTTCCTCCAAGGAATGGGAAAGCTCTTCGTTTGTGTGAGATTTCTCCCAAAATCCCAAGATATCCGGATGAAGATGTCAAAGTGGGTGGTTGTTGCAGAGAAAGCTGTGGGAGCTGCTGTTTGTTGACATTTCGGACTGTTATTGCTTTGACGTTTTTGGGTTTGCGTCTAGGGAAGAGGAAGACGCTGGCAGGGGCTGTTTTGGTACTGTATGGCTGTATTGTATGTGTATTGGGTTAGTGGTGTCGGGTCGGGGCTGCTGCTCCTGGGTTTCTGCTTGCAAGGAAGAAGAAGAATGAGCATACTGTTTGCTAATGTTGTTGGCTGTGTATTGTATGTTTGGATTGTTAAAAAATAAAGTGGGCTGGATATTGGGTTATGAGAAAATGGGTTGTTGGGTTGGAAATTGGGTAAAACAAGATGACTAAATAAATTACAATTATGGTCATATGAAATTTAAAACATAACCGAATTGAGTTGATTTAGTGAATCCGGCTAGAATTTAAATAAAATATATTAACGTTAATTAATTAACGAGTTTCTTGATCTTAACGAAATAAAATAATTAACTTAATTGTAAATTAATGATTCAAAATTATAACCATAATTTAAACTAAACTAATTTAACAAAATACTTACTAAAAATTAAAATCACTTTGAGACGATTTTCAAATATTTAAGAAACACTAATTATACACATAATTACGTAAAACAAATATACTATCTAAAAATTATAAAAGTGACAAAACTAGTTAAAATAACTTGCAAACTATATTATTATTATTACTTTTATAAAACTAATTATTTGACAACTATGGCCATAACTGAAATAACGCAACTTAAATAAAATGTGCTTTTTGAAATCAACAAGATTACATAAGATAAAATAATATAAAATAAGAATAATTAAACTAATAAAATAGATAACTTATACTTTAAACCCAATTAATTTAATCGAATATAGAACAAACTCTTTTTGAATATTCATAAAATATAATAATTATATACATATATATTATCTAAAAATTATAAAATAAGACAGAACTAGTTAAAATAACTTGCAAACTATATTATTATTATTACTTTTATAAAATTAATTATTTTAAATCGTTTGAAATTGAAGAAGCTCGATAATCAATATATATTGTGGAGGTCCAAAATTGGGTGTCAACGACTGTCCCTCATTTGACTTGGATTGATGAAAGAAATTCGAGTCAAATGAATTTTACGAATCCAATTTTGACCGACCACATTCTCATCTTTAGGAAAGGGATTTTGGTACAAGCTTTAGGAATTATGACCGAACCCCGAAATTGGGTTTCCTATATATCTCAGGTTATATGAGAGTTCAGGCCACTTGTAGTTCTATATGCTTGATTTGACGCACGATTTTGAAAGAATTCAAAAGCTATCCTGATACTGTATTATGAAGGGACCAGAATGCTCGAGAATAAGATTTGAGAGAGGATGTCGGAATACAACCGAGTTTTCAACATTTAACCCGCCTACATATCTCTTAACTCAGGGAATCAGGCTGCTTGCAGTTCTACTCGATCGGTTGAAAGGAAATCTATCATGCAAGATAACCTTTAGTTCTAGAGGAGTGACAAGTAAGTCGAGTATGAAAAAGAGACTTGCAATCTCTTAGCCATGAATGTGGTGCACTTCACACCCATAAGTAAGAACTTATACGGACATAATTTCCAAAGCTCTTGGTGCATTGTCACTCAGATTGAAAAGATACTTTCGGTAGAGACCAAATATTTTCGGATGCGAAACTGAAACCAGGAAATCTAAGGAAAAACCCACATGCCTTTTGATAGGGGTGTGGTTTGATTGTGGTGGAAGTCGCTCCTTTTCTCGCGTCCTAAGAGTTTGACACCCCTCTTTAGACTATGTCTCAGTTCGCTGCTAAGAAAAGGTTCCACGTTGTGCTGCATCCTTTTTGATGTCGTCTACACCTGTGGTTTGCTTGACAATTCATCCTCTTGGATGCTCGTGTTGACACTTAATTGCTCTACTTGAACATTTGACGTCAACTTCCTCCAGTTTGACGTGAAGCAAATAAAGCTCGTATTTTGTATTTGTAATATAATCTTCAATGTACTCTTCTTTTTGATGACGAAGTAATAAAATAGGCAGATGTAACATGTTGATGGTTCTTTTGATGTCGTATTAGCAAGGAAAATGATGTTGTTGATGTGAATTCTCTTTTGCTGGGCGAATCTTTCTTGCGATGCGTAAGGATAATGCTTCCCTGAAAAGTACAGGTGATGTTTCCTCGAAAACTGTAGCTGATGGTGATTTTCCCGCGATGCATGAAATTTTTCTCGCGATGCATGGATATTTCTCTTGCAATGCATGAATCTTTTTCCACGAGACATGGTTTTTTCTCTGCGATGCATGGATTTTCCCCGCTATGCATGACTTTCTTTTCCGCGATGCATGAATTTTCTCTTGCAATACATGAATTTCTTTTTTCGCGATGTATGAGTCTTCTCTTGCAATGCATGAATCTTCTCTTGCAATGCATGAATTTCTTTTCTCGCTATGCATGACTTCTTTCTCTTGCAATGCATGATCTTTTCCCGACACGCATGAATATTTTCTCTTGTTATGCATGATATTTTCCCGCGATGCATGACATCTTTCTCTTGCTATGCATGATATTTTCCCGCGATGCATGAATTATTTTTCTTGCTATGCATGATCTTTCCCCGCGATGCATAAATATTTTCTCTTGCTATGCATGATCTTTTCTCGACATGCATGAATATTTTCTCTTGTTATGCATGATATTTTTCCGTAATGCATGAATTATTTTTCTTGCTATGCATGATCTTTCCCCGCGATGCATGAATCCTTTTTTTTTTCTTGCTATGCATGATCTTTCCCCGCGATGCATGAATATTTTCTCTTGCTATGCATGATCTTTTCTCGACATGCATAAATATTTTCTCTTGCTATGCATGATATTTTCCCGCGATGCATGACACCTTTCTCTAATGATGCCATCCTTGGTACCGAATGAAGATAATGCTTCACCAGACAACATAGGTGATCTTCTGAGGTATTTTTGGATGACGGTATCGTCTCAATCGACAATATAAATAAAAATAACCCTCGGAGTAGTGGTATCATCTCATTTGACAATACAATATAAATGAATCTCCGAGTAGTGGTATCGTCTCATTCGACAATACAATAAAAATAACCTTCAGGATAAGAATATTATCATATCTGACAATATAGTGCAAATACACATCTTCCATGTATCTTTAGCTGCTGAAAATAATAATATCGCTTTCTTCGTGGTTTTCATTTCTTCCATCTCCGAACAATAGTTGCAATGTTCATTATGATCCTCGCTTTGCTGAGGATTTAAATGACATAATGTTACTCATATTCCCAATTATTTGGTATAAGAAGCATAAAAACTTTCCTGCATCCACCGAAAAATTGTTAGTTTTTTACAAAATGAACTGATCTGTGTCGATCTCTTCGGTTGTCTGCTCCTTGTCTTGCCATCTCCGGTTGATTTCTCCGATCTCCCGCCTCTTGATAGATAAGACAAAACTTTTTTTTTTATGCAAAAATAATTGAAACAAGAAACAAAAGTTTTTAAGGAAAATAGATTTTCAAAAGTAATGTTGGGAAAAGGTCACTGCCAAGTGTCATGTTACGTTAAGCTTCAGTGAACGTATTTGAAGTTGATGCCTTGAAGTCCATCTGATTACTTGTTGGGAAATATTCAAAGTTGTTCCAAACTGCCGATGAGCCTATTGAAATTTTGAGGTCATTCTCAAAATGTCTGTCCCAGTTAACTGGATTGGCTTATCCTTAACCGTTGGCGAGCAAATCACGAAATTTTTGAGATTTTCTAAAAAATTTGTCCCAGTTACGAATCTCAAAGTAACTTCAATCTTGGCTTTGTTGGAAAGATCTCTTTCTTGAGAATTTTTGAGCTCCTCTCAAAAATTCTGTCCCAGTTTCTATTGTAAAGATAAAATAGAAATCCCACGGGAGATATGACCGAGCCCTTGTGGCGCCTACGTATCCCGTTGAGGCAGGAATCAGGTCAAACGTAGTTCCTCCTCTCGGATTAACAAAAATAGGAATTTTACAAAGAAAGCGACCGAGGCCGAATAGGCCGCCTACGTATCTCATTCTTGAGAATTCAGGTCGAACGTAGTTCAAATACAAAGAAATATTTAAGGGGGATAAAAGGGGTGACCGAGGCCGACATAGGCCGCCTACGTATCTCATTCTTGAGAATTCAGGTTAGACGTAGTTCATTACAAAAGGGATAAAATTTTAAACAAAGCAATTACAAGCAAATAGAACGATTACAAGGGAGTGACAAAAATACAAATTGAAACTTTACACATAGTATCTCTTGACAGCATCTGAGTTGATTGGTTTCGGCCATTCAGTGCCAACTAGGGCACCTCCGGATAACACTTTGCGAACCATGTAGGGCCCTTGCCAATTTTGTGCAAATTTCCCTTTATATTCATCCTG
>NC_064285.1:33471125-33472535 GCF_019186545.1 Solanum stenotomum | reverse complement strand
CTAGGGGGTGATCCCGGGTCGTGACAGGACACCGGGAAGGTCTTCTGGGAAGACATCTAGAAACTCATTAACAACCGAAATAGACTCAATAGGAGGGACTTTAGACTCCACATCATTGACTCTCACAATATGGTACAAGCGCCCTTTGGAAATCAACCTATGGGCTTTAATGCAAGAAATGAATTTCCCCTTCACCACAACATCCCGGCTCTCCCACTCAAGGACGGGTTCATTAGGAAATCGGAACTTGACTTTACGAGTCCTACAATCAATAGAAGCATAATATGCATGCAACCAATCCATCCCAAGAATAACATCAAAATCCACCATGTTCAACTCAACAAGATCACAAGGCAACAACATATTCAATATGCAAACCGAACAATTTCTACACACTTTTCTAGCAACAATAGAGACACCAATGGGAGTAGATACTTCATATGACTCATGCAACAATTCCGACTCGACATGAAATTTTCTAGCAACTAAGGGGGTAACAAAGGAAAGGGTGGCACCCGAATCAATCAAAGTATAAACATCAAGATCAAAGATTTGTAACATACCGGTCACCACATTCGGAGTCTCATTAACACCTTGTCTACCATCCAAAGCATAAAATCGATTGTTCCTTGGGGCACCACTTTGAGAAGCACCTCTACCCAAAGGAGTAGTGTTAGCACTTCGGACCTTGTTGCGGATCTTGGGACACTCAAACCTCTTATGACCCACTTCTCCACATTCAAAGCAAGCACCCGAACCCTTCATGCAAGGACCACCATGCTTCCTCCCACACTTAGGGCATACATCCATAGAAACCACTTCACCTCCCCCTTGAGGCCTAGGAACATTGATAGCGAATCCCCGATTGACATGAGGGTTTCCTCAGCCTTGATGAAATCTAACACCCTTAGGGAACCTATTCTCCAATCGGGCCCTCTTGGCCTCGTGCCCCCTTCTCTTCCTCAATTTCTCCTCCTCCATTTGCTCGGCATAAGTCATCAACCGAGACAAATCCATATCTCCAATGAGCATAGCGGACCGACACTCCTCACTAACCAAGTCGGATACACCCATCACAAATTTGTTCATCCTCGACCTAGAGTCAGCCACCAAGTGAGGTGCATACTTGCAGAGTTGGACAAATTTGAGGGCATACTCCCTCACACTTATAGCTCCTTGCTTCAAGTTCATGAACTCCACCAACTTTGCCTCCCTAAGCTCAAGAGGGAAGAACCTATTAAGGAAAGCAAGTTTAAACTCCTCCCACAACACCACATAGCCATTACCTTTCTCACCTTTCCATTGATCAAACCAAATTTGAGCAACCCCCTTGAGTTAGTAGGCCACCAATTCCGCCTTCTCACAAGCACCAACATCCATAATGGTCAAGATTTTGCATACCTCATCGAT
>NC_064285.1:33415578-33468240 GCF_019186545.1 Solanum stenotomum | reverse complement strand
TTTTTCTACGCTTAGGTCTAATTCTTTTCCTTTTATTTGTTCAAATATATTATTATCAAATATTATTTTTTGTTCTGAAGATTCTTCATCTTGATATTCTGCTTTAGTTATTATTTGTACATCCTTTTCAGTCATTTGTATAGAACTCATTATCTGATTCCATTTCTATTTCATTTTATGATATTTCATATATGCTATCCTCACTTTCTAATTCATAATCTATGTATTCTATCTGCATATATTTTTCATCGTTTATTATTATTTCTGATATTTTTTTTTGGATTTTTAGGTAATTTACAATCTCTAGCTATATGTCCTATTTTTCCACAATTATAACAAGTACTTCTGTTAATTTTTTCTTTGGCCTATATGGTCTTATAGTTTTATAATTTTTTACATAGTATCTTTTTCTTGGTTTTTTTATATTTATATTTTGATCTGTATTTTTTATTATAATATCTATCTGTACATTCAAATTGGGATGCCGTTTTATTTTTGTAACAAGCTAAATTTTTTACTAATATCTTTTCCATTTTTATTTCTTCTTTATGTTTTTCACATAGTTCTATAAACCAGCATTGTAAGAATTTCATTCTAGTTCCTAAGATATCTGTTAATCCTGTTTCATTCCAGTTTTTTATTATTTTTGAATTAAAAGGTTCTGTTAATTTTGTAAAATATAATTTTCTTATTGCTTTACTTTCTTCTGTACTATATGTTCCTTTATAATAGTATTCTCTAAATGCACATGTATATTCATCTATATAGCACATATTACATATTGCTAATTTTGACATTAAATTTCTATTAATAATTTTTCCTTATTTTGCTCTTCTACTTCTATTGTCATACTACTTCATTCATTTCTTATAGTTATTTCATATTTATATAATATTTTCATAATTGTTGTTGCTATTTCTTCATCAATTTTTTTTAAGGTATTTAAACTTTGGTTTATTAAGTTTTGTAACCATAATTTTACTGTTCCTATAAGTGTTCTTTCTATATATCCTGGTGTTTCTATCATTCCTATTTTGTTATCTATTAGTTGTTTTGATATGTAGCCCATCCATAGTTGGATTGTTTTATTTATATCTTCTACACAGTCAAAGTCTAAGAAATTATATTGTTCCGTTATTGGTTTTGGTGTCCATTTTTTTTTCAATCTTTTATCCCATATAGTTTTATTTCTGTCATATTGTTCATAGTTAGCATTATAATATTTTGGATTTATGTTTTTTGTGTTTTTCTATTCCTGATGTACTGGGTTTTTCATCCATTTCTACATGACCTGTATTGACTTCTGGATTTTTTGTCATGTTTTCTCAGAGTTTTGTATATGTTTCACTTGTTTCTGAATGTTGTTCATCTAGATCATTGTCGTTTATTTCATAAACTCTTATTTTAGGTAGATTATCTTGATTGTTTTCTTCTAGCTCTTCTTCTAATTGCAATTTTTCCTTAAATTTATTTATCTCATTTGCTAATTTTGTTTTTTGTTCTTTTTCTTTCTGTTTAATTTCATACATAATACTGCTAACTCTTTTTCTAGTTCTATTATTTTAGTTTTTTTTATTTCCTCTAATTGTTGTACTTTTTTTTTGCTTATTGTTTTATTTTTTCAATTTCCGTTTTTCTATCTATCTCTTCATTTTCTTTTGTTAGTCTTATCATAGCGGTTAAACTATCTTCTAATTTTACTGTTTCTTTTTCTATCATTAAATTTATATTTTCTCCTATTTTTTATATCTTCTTCCTAGATTAGAAAATATTATCTTTATTTTTAATCTGTCATAGTTTTCATATGTTTTTTTGATCTATTGCAAATTCTTCTTTATTCATTTATAAATTGTGTTGTAGTTTATATTTTAAGTTTTCTATTTGTATTTTTAAGTATAAAATATTTTTTCTTTGTGATGTTATAGCTTTTTTACAAGTTCTTGCAAGTATATTACTGTTAAGTCTATTTTGCCTATGTCTTAATTCTTGTCTTTTTGCTACAATTGTTTCAGTAAGTTTTTGTATGTATTTGTTATTCATTATATCTGTAAATATTGAATATATTTATACTCTATTTTGGATATTTTATCGATCAATTGTTCTAATTTATTATTATTAGTTTTAGTTATATTAAGTTGTTTATATTCTGGGTATAATTTGTTTAATTTCCTTCTCATTTTTCTTAATTTTCTACTAGCAATTTTCTTTTTTATCCATAGCTTTGATACCATTTTTGGAGAGTGCGAAATTCATTTGGTTTTTATGCTGTTTGGCTAAAGATTTTGTTGTAATATTCTTTTGCTAAGTGTTTTAATCTTGATATTTCTTTAATATTATTTATGATGTATTCTAGATATAACATATCTTGGGTTCTTAGGAACATATATAAATTATTCTCCATTAATTGTTCTACTAGTTTTATATCTTTTATAGCTTCTGTCTAATATTGTAAATATTTGTAGTTCATTTTAATCTGAATCTTCTATTTCTAAATCATATAATTCTATTATTTTGAGGTCTAAATATAGATCATGTAAGTCTATTTCATACCATTGTTGGTTTAGTATATCTTCTGATTCATCGTCATTAAATATTTTTTCCATATGATTCTTCTTAATTCAATTATCTTTATACCTTTAAGTATATATAAGATTAAAGTTTTATACTTTTTTATCATTTCATCATGCATATATGTATTCATGTTCTTTGTTATGCAGGTTTTTGTTTTCAATTATTCCTTCCTATCATATTCATAGCTGATTAAGATCATATTAGATCATTATGAACTAGATTATCTGTTTATCATGTTCTCTTGTCACAACTAGCATCGTACTTTAGCGGATACTTCCTTCTTATCAGCGCCTCAACTTTGTTTACTCCCCTATCACGGCTTTCCTCGCCTTACCGGTTTCAACATTAGGATGGCATAGTATAGAAGTTTTCTCTCTGTTTCCAGTGTACTAATAAACTAGAAATCATGATTTCAAATAATTCTAATACATAATAACTAACATAAACTTATTCAATTATATATATGATATTCATGAATATATGAAATTAGTTCTGCATATTTATTGAACAATATACCTTTGTCTCTTGCTTATCCATGACATCTGAAATATCTGATTAGATTTCAGATTGCTCCATTATTTGTTAAGTATTGAATATCGTAAGTATTTGAGAGTATTTTACTGAAGGCTTTTATTATATTAGGCTTAGCCTGCCTTACAATGTTTACAAATGAATGAATATATAGACAATGCAAGTCTACTATTCTAGATGCTCTAATAATCCGCTCTACTATTTATTTTATGACTATGCATCTACTATTTACTTTATACTGTACACTTTATGTCTTTTAAGCAAATAATTTACATTTTTACACTATTTGCTTTATCTTGTCAGCCATCTATCTTGTATCTATCTTCTTTTCTTTATTTCTTGGCATATGTTGAATGTCATTGTCTTCTTTTTATCTCTTTGTCTTCGTTGTGTCATTCCAATTGAACATCTGGAATTATATTATCTTCTCCGTTACATTTTGAACATATGTGGTCAGGATATTTGTGTCCAATTAGCTTACAATTTCTGGTCAATAACTCTGATGAAATAAATCCTACCTTTAATGCTCTTGTTGTAGGTCGTTCTTCTGGTTTTAATAATGATAAGATCAATCGCTGGACTTCATCCATATCTGCTTTTCTTAGTTCTCTTGAATATGAATATATCATTAACTGATCTCTAGAGTAGTAATTCCATATAGCATTTTCGTTTAAATAATTGTTTGCTAACTCTTGTATAATAGTTGATATACCAATTATTCTTTTATTGGCATAAAAACTTGGTATCTCTATTTTTTGTATTTCTTCCTGTTTTCCAATATCATCAGGAATAATCATATCTTTGGTTAATCCTATCTTAATAACTTGAATTGGAGGTTTTATCTCCTCGTATAATATCTTCGCTGGTGCTGTATAAAACTTTATATAAAATAAGTTTCCCTTGGTAACTCTTTTATATGTGATAAATGTCTTATGTAGTTCTGGTATTTCACTTATTTCTTCTCCATCGTATGTATATACAGTATTTAATAGTCCATAATTGTAAAATGTTCTTACCAAATTGGCGTTAGTTTTTGGCTTTGCGATTAACTTGTTATAACCTTGTAATTTCTGGGTTAGGTAATCTTGATTTGGTTCTTTAGTTGTAGTGGATCTAGGGTTAAAATTCAAATAAGTTTGAATTTTGTATATGTTTTCAATATAGGTTCTTGTGATATGGTTATACATTTTCTTCTCATTCTGTAGACTACCTGCATATGTAGAGGTTTCTGGTTATGTAGTCAATATATTTCTTGACGTTCTTGGGGTAAATGGTTTTTCAAATAACTGGTTTAAGTTTGTATTCTTATGTTGTTTTTCACTAACTTGCTTGCTTGTACCTGCAACTGTATTTAAACAAACATTATGGGTTTTAAGGTGTTTTCCAACGTCACCTTTTAACTCTGGATTTTTAAAGTCTTCCGATTGACTTAGCTCCGTATTTTTACAGTCATGTTGCTGACTTGTACTAGCTTTAGACTTCAGATTATCTTCATTAGTCTTTAGCTTTTGTATCTCATCGTCCATACTGTCCACTTTTATACAAAGCGTAATAGTGGCTTTGAGTATCTCTTCGATTGTATTTTCTTTCTCAGTTTGAGTAGCTTTGTCTTGATAAGTAATATGTAATAACATTCTTATCAGTTTTTATTACTTCAATAGTAAATGTAAAATTTAATTTATTTAATACCAATCTTCTTATTTCTTTTGTAGTTACTGAATCCTGTATTTTTCTTGTTAGCCACCATTTTACTTGTGTGTTATCTGTCCTTATAAAATTTGTTATATACAATATATGGTTCAAATGATAATAAACATTTATATACTGAATATAATTTTTTCCTGTTTATTTCCCATTTTATTTATGTATTAGTAAATGTTCCTGAATAATATCTACAATGATGTTTTATCTTATCTTTATCATAATCTGTATTTAGGACTCCTTCATTACTCTTTTCACTTGCATCTGATTCTACTATATAAGTAAATTTTTTGTTTTCATCTGGAAAATATAGTTTAGGTAGATTTTTACATAATAGTTTTACCTTTTGTATTTGTATTTGGTCTTTTTTATCAAACTGATATTCTATTCTTCTTTAATTTTTGTTGTAATGGTTTTAAATTCTCTGCGAATTTTGGTATGTATTCTCTTACTTGATTTACTAGTCCTAAAAATGATTGTAATTTCTTTTTTGTATCTAGTTGTTCAATTGAGTTAATTATTTTTTGTACTATATGTCTTTGCATTTTTATTCCATTTTTATCTATTTGTATTCCTAGGAATTCTATTTTATTTTTCATTATATATGCTTTCTTTTTACTTAGGTTTATGCCTGAATATTCTATAATATGTATAAACTTTTCTAATAATCTTATATGTTCATCCTGTGTTTTGGAATATAGTAATATATCATCAATATATACTATACAATTTTCTAGTTGTTTAAAGTAGTTATCCATGAAGTGTTGATATCTACTGATGCATTTTTATATCCAAATGGTAATACATTCCATTCATAAAATTCGTGTGGTACTATAAATGCTGTAAGTTTTTTAGATTCTTCTTCTAACTTTAAGTGGTAAAATCCTGATTTACAGTCAAATTTACTAAAATAATTATATCCTTGTATTTGTCTTATCTTTAATATTTTATTTGGTATTGGGTAATTATATGTTCTAGTTTTTGCATTTAAATTTCTATAATCAATAATCATTCTACTTTTTTCTCTTTTTTGTTCACTATGTTTATTTACTATAAATGATGGGCTTGTATGTTTACTATTAGTTTCTTGTATATATCATTTTTCTAATAATTCATTTATATGAATCTTAAATTCTGTTAAATCATTAAAATTATATTTTAATGGTTTCTGTATTATTATGCTATTGTTATCAATTAGCTCAATTTTTATTTTTATTTTATGTTTTTCCCATCCTTGTAAAGGGTCTTCACTATATAGTAATTCTAATTTATCTTGGATTATTTTTACTTTATCTATAGAGAATATAATTAATTCTATTTTTGAGTGTTCTTCTTTTATATTTTCTAGTTTTTGTGTAATTTGTTCACTTCCTTTTATCCATTCTGTTGTTTTTCGTTTTTTATTGTTCACTCTTTTTGCTCCTATGTTTTGTTTACATGGTCTTGTTAACCACCAGTGTGTTCTCGTTATTATGTGTGGGTATAACTTTTCTAAAAAGGGCAATCCTAATAACATATCTTTTGTTGTAAATTCAAAGTTATATATTTTTTCTATGGTTAATATCTTATCCCATATTTGTATTTTTATATTTTTTGCCCTATATGTGATCATGCTTCCTTCATTATTAAATCTTGTTACTACTAAAGTTGTTTTTAACTTTTCCATTTAGCTTCTGGTAAGCAACTATATTTACATATATTAACTTTTGTTCCTGTATCTATCATTGGAGTATAATATCTATTATAATATCCTTCTACTATTATTTTTGCAAGTATATATATTTTCATGTTGTCATAATAAAGTTCTTTTTATTATTACTTTTTTTGTTTTCATAATTTATTGTTAACTGTTTATCTTATAGATTATATGATTTTACTTTTTCTAACCATTTTATTCCTAAAGTGATATTTTCATCTCCTTGATATATTTTAAATTTTATTACTATTGGTATTCCTCCAATAATTATTTCTTTTTCTGTTGTTTCTTCAGTATTTATTAATGCTTTTGGTAGTTCAGAACATAATTGTTCAGTAGTTATTATTTCATCTTTTGTTAATATTTCTCTTGTAATATAGTTTTCTTCTTGTCCGGTATTTATTAATATTAAATATTTTCGTTGTTCCATTACTCCCGTTATGTAGTAATGATATGGTTTTATTTCTTCTATCATTTGTTCTATTAATTTTTGTGGAGTTTTATCTATTCTTCTTGAGGTACTCATTTTTGATGATATTTGTGGTATTTCATAGTTTATGTTTATTCTTTTTGATATGCTTAATCTTTCTTTTACTATTTTTAAATCTTCTTCTATATCAATCTCATTATAACTATAATCATTATTATCTATAACTGTAACTATTCTTTCAAAAGGATTTTCTATTTTTATTTTATTTATTTTATTTTTTGCTGTTATCTTATGTTTTGTTGTTAAGACATATAAGTTTTTACATCTAGCTGTAAATATTTTACTTCCTGGTGCTAATTCTATTCCTGACATTTTTCAATATAAAACTAGTGATTTATCTATGTTTCTATCATTTATTGCTACTGATTAGTTAGCAATTATTATGAATTTAAAGTTTTGGTATATTAGGTTAACTTTTACTGCACTTATTATACTTTTTTCTATAGGTTGTATTATTCTATCATCTGCTAAGTATATCTCTATAGGTATATCTATTCTTTATCTAAAACACACTTTTATTAGTATTTCTGCTCCTCCTAAATGTACATATTTGATTGGATTTTTAGCCTTAATATCTTGTATTTCTTTGTTTATTATTCGTTTGTTTATTATTGGTATTTTAGTATTTCTTTTGGTGTATTTGCAATCTATGATATGTTCCTTTTGACTTACTACATAATATTGTTCTTTTTGTCTTTTAGACCAATTTCTCATTGTTAGTATTTCAAATATTTTTTCTACGCTTTGGTCTAATTCTTTTCCTTTTATTTGTTCAAATATATTATTATCAAATATTATTTTTTGTTCTAAAGATTCTTCATCTTGATATTCTGCTTTAGTTATTATTTGTATATCATTTTCAGTCATTTGTATAGAACTCATTATCTGATTCCATTTCTATTTCATTTTCTGATATTTCATATATGCTATCCTCACTTTCTAATTCATAATCTATGTATTCTATCTGCATATATTTTTCATCGTTTATTATTATTTCTGATATTTGTTTTTTCTTTGGATTTTTAGGTAATTTACAATCTCTAGCTATATGTCCTATTTTTCCACAATTATAACAAGTACATTCTGTTAATTTTTTCTTTGGCCTGTATGGTCTTTTAGTTTTATAATTCTTTACATAGTATCTTTTTCTTGGTTTTTTATATTTATATTTTGATCTGTGTTTTTTTATTATAATATCTATCTGTACATCCAAATTGGGGTGCCGTTTTATTTTTGCAACATGCTAAGTTTTTTACTAATATCTTTTTCATTTTTATTTCTTCTTTATGTTTTTCACATAGTTCTATAAAACCAGCGTTGTAAGAATTTCATTCTAGCTCCTAAGGTATCTATTAATCTTGCTTCATTCCAGTCTTTTATTATTTTTGAATTAAAAGGTTTTGGTAATTTTGTAAAATATAATTTTCTTATTTCTTTACTTTCTTCTGTACTGTATGTTCCTTTATAATAATATTCTCTAAATGTACATGTATATTCATCTATATAGCATATATTACATATTGCTAATTTTGACATTAAATTTCTATTAATAATTTTTCCTTATTTTGTTCTTCTACTTCTGTTGTCATACTACTAAATTCATTTCTTATAGCTATTTCGTATTTATATAATATTTCCATAGTCGTTGTTGCTATTTCTTCATCAAATTTTTTATTACTTCTTAAGGTATTTAAACTTTCGTTTGTTAAGTTTTGTAACCATAATTTTACTGTTCCATAAGTATTCTTTCTATATATCCTGGTGTTTCTATCATTCCTATTTTATTATCTATTAGTTTTTTTGATATGTAGCCCATGCATAGTTGGATTGTTTTATTTATATCTTCTACACAGTCCAAGTCAAAGAAATTATATTGTTCCGTTATTGGTTTTGGTGTCCATTTTTTTTTCAATTATTTATCCCATATAGTTT
The DNA here is from genome assembly GCF_019186545.1 of Solanum stenotomum. NCBI lineage: Eukaryota > Viridiplantae > Streptophyta > Magnoliopsida > Solanales > Solanaceae > Solanum > Solanum stenotomum. Next base: position 33,459,319 of record NC_064285.1, on the reverse strand, counting down.
TATTTCTGTCATATTGTTCATAGTTAGCATTATAATATTTTGGATTTAAGTTTTTTGTTTTTTATTCCTGATGTACTGGGTTTTTCATCCATTTCTACATCACCTGTATTTACTTCTGGATTTTTTGTCATGTTTTCTAAGAGTTCTGTATATGTTTCACTTGTTTCTGAATGTTGTTCATCTAGATCATCGTCGTTTATTTCATCAACTCTTATTTTAGGTAGATTATCTTGGTTGTTTTCATCTAGTTCTTCTTCTAATTGCAATTTTTCCTTAATTTATTTATCTCATTTGCTAATTCTATTTTTTGTTCTTTTTCTTTCTGATTAATTTCATACATTTCTTTTAATACTGCTAACTCTTTTTCTAGTTCTATTATTTTAGTATTTTTTATTTCCTCTAATTGTTGTACTTCCTTTTTTGCTTGTTGTTTTATTTTTTCAATTTCCGTTTTTCTATCTTTCTCTTCATTTTCTTTTGTTATTCTTATCATAGCGGTTAAACTATCTTCTAATTTTACTATTTCTTTTTCTAGCATTAATTTGACATGCTATAGGTATTTTAATCCTTATATATTGGGAGTAATTCTCATCCTAAGTTAGCCCATAAAATAAATTATATCAAAACTCTTATAGTAAATTCATCGCTTGAGATTTTTGTTTCAAGACTCCCTTTAGCCTCTAACTTCCGTCTCTGAATTTCAAGTGACTTTATATAGTCATTCCTTGATATAACCATCTAATTATCATTATTCTTCTGACATCTCAATGATGGTTGACACTTGACAAGATATACGATAAATCAATCGTCAACTATAAAGCTGCTATCTTAAATGTTGAAAACTTATGGGGTGTTACATGACATATTAATTATCAATGTTTTATTATATGATTTAACTATATTTTTGTTAAATGTTTTAGTACAATGACATCACTTATCTCATATTTTCGTTGTATCTTACTATGATTCAAAGGAAAAATTTGAAGTACAAGTTATATGTTATGTTTGGAGACTTAATTAACAAAAAATGTGAAGAATCCAAGGTTGAATATTCCACTTTTATTGATTTGCTTTGGTCTATAAATTTAGAAATCGACACAATTAATTTGGTATGGTATTGAAAAATTCAATCCAACGTGACCTATGTACACCCTTATCACCAGGCCTTTTGGGGTATTTTGATTGCAATTCCACACTAAAGTAGTTTTGAGACATACTTAATGATTTTATCATTGTTTATTATTACTTTATTCATGTTAATAATAAAAAAATGGAGAAGGGCCTAAAATGCCCCTCAAGTATTTGAATTGGTACAAAACTACCCTCCATCCATCTATCGGTTCTAAAATACTCCTTACGTCCACCTTTCTGCTCACAACTGGCCCTAAAGTAGAGTTGTTGGTTGTGCCTCTACCCAGTGGCGGATCTAGGATTTTGCGACAGTGGGTGCTTAACTTTTTATATTTTGGCATAAAGTTATTACTAATTACATAGCATGCAATTGTATATGTGTAGAACTATTTGATTGCAATAGTGTTTTTCTATAAGTAAAAACATGGTAGTGAAATCATTACAATTAGTATCACCGTTATGAAAGAAAACTAGTCACAAATAACAAATGTACCCATCGAATTACATATTTTGGAGTGGATATGATTAACAATGTCACTGCTAACACTTGTGAATATTAAATGCTATGTATGAAATATTAAATAACATTATAAATTTACGCCAATATTATTATAAAATTCATTTGTGATATAACTCATGGACAAGAAAGTTCACTCATAGGTATATTTTGCTTCTTTTATTTAAAAACAATACTCATAATTTAGAATTGTTCAAGCCTTCATGAGTGGTAATTTATTGAAATCTTTTAAAAGCTTCTTTCTATTTTATATTTTTTCTACAATAAATTAATAATTTTATATTTTCCTTTTCATTTATCTAAAATTAAATTAGAAAAAGGAAAATAGTAAAAGAAAAAAAAACAAAAGGTCAAGAGAAACTAACGAGGAGAAATTAAAACTGGACAAACTAATCACCAATGAGAACATTAGAAGAAGAAAAATAGGAAAAAAGGGTACCTTAGACGGGAATCGATCCCTCGTCTGCCGAAAATAAGAACCTTCAGCACCCAACTATCAACCAACACGCCATAGCAGACTTAATGTCGTGGGTGCTCACTAGTTTTATATATCACTTTTGTTAATATTCCTGTATACCTATGTAAACTTTACGTCGAGGTCAATGGGTGCTCGAGCACCCACAACGCTATATGTAGGTCCGCCCCTGCCTCTACCATGATAAAACTTTTCGTGCAGTTATGTATTAAAAAGCTAAAGCAGATGGGAAATGTATTTGTGAAATGTACGGGAGATGGGAAATGTATTTAATTTGTGAAATAATAATTAGTTAGTAGATCTCCTTAGGAATGCTATTACGCCTAAACCTGCAACTAATGCAGCACCAGCTACTACGGCACTGTAAGCTGAAGCCCATGCAGATTGTGTATCCAAACTGTTGGAGCTTGAACCCTTCCTACGCCCATTCTTTCCTGAATAGTCTAAGTGCAATCTTAATCCCTGTTGAAGTTCATCATTTCTCTCATTACATCATATCATGTTAATTAAATGTAGCTCTGAGTAGTGATTTAAGGAATATTCAATTTGATCCATATATATATACCTTCCAACCTGCACATCTTGCATGGTCAACTGCAGCTGTGAGATCACTTTCTGTTGCTAGAACAACCTTGTCATGGTCTTCATCTTCATACTGCAACAGGGTATATATTACCAATGATTATATCATCAAGTCAGGAGAAACACATGCACAATTACAACCAATCCCCACCAGAATTTGAGGAAGGTTCTTCCGCTTTATGTCATCCCCCACTCTTTGAATAATTGCTGTTATCAGATCTCTCATGCTCCCGATGTCTGAATAAGTATGCAACTCAAAACATCACCTTTACTGATTTGTATATATTTCAAGGTCATATATCTATGACAAGTTCTTATTAAGATTGAAAATAACATACTGCAGTTGAATCTGTGCATCCTTCCTGTTCTGTCTTGAATCTTGAATGAAAAAGTATTAGGCAGGCTTGACGAAGGATAAGAAATACATCTTCTCAATTCTGCCCCTTCAGAAGCCAGTTTCAAGGAAGAAATGCTGACATCATGTCATATAAATGAGTGTTCGAGTTAACTATAAAATTTTGTAATTAACACCGATATAATACCGAAGGAAGTTTCTAACCTTCGTGTCTCTTCCTCATCATCTGGAGACAATTCCATAGCTGAATCCCAAAACTTTTGCATCCTAGTATTTGCAACTTCATTATTCACTCCAGAAGTATTTCCCACCTAGTTAGTGAGCAGTAGATAACGAATATATAAAGCTTGGGTAACAAGAAGACATAATATGTTATGTGTAGACATAATTCCATTTCTTAAGAAAATATCGATATTCAGCAATATTTATATGGGAAACTAACATACATGATGATTTAGCCCGTTACAGAAACAAGACAGTTGAAAACTAGCACCACATCCAGAAAGGCCATAATCAGTAGCAAGAGTTAATATCCTCAAGCAGACAACATTCAACCAAGCTTAATTCTATACATATATTTCAACAAAATATGAAATGAACTCCATTAACTTTTGTCCGCTCATAGGCTTAAAAGAGGCAGATAACCTATATATGACGGACAGAATAGACAAACAAAATATTAGCCAAAGGTACTAGGTTAATATGAACCTGTAATTAAGGCTCTAAGTCCTCGTAGTCGTTCTTTATTTTGGTTTTCCACCCGGTGTCTGGTATCTGCGTTGGAGGGCGACTTTTCCGGATGCACTCCCGCGTAGGGAAAACATATTTCTTTTTCCTATTTTTCAATTATATGCTTCTCTTACAAAAATATCCAACTTTAGGGAATGTCTCTGAAGGGACGGACTACTTATTTAGAAACTTGGTTATTTGTCGTGTTGTTTGGACTCTCCTGAAATGTTGTCGCACCTGTGTTGGATTTTTCAATAATGGACTACTTTTGAAGGATTTTACGCACACACAACATCTTTTAAGAGTCGGAGCAACACAGATGGTAAATATTTTATTCATGTCAAATGCCTAAAAAATCCAGACAAAGCTTACTGCAATCTCATATTTTAATAGGGGAATCATTGTACCTTATCATTTGGTCGGCTACCTAAACTACCACCTTGTTGTTGAGGGTACAATTCCTCACACTGTAATTCCCTACTGGTTAACATTTTCCCAGACAAGACCAATTGTGAGTGCATGATCTTGAGAAATTTACATGAGCAAGTGCGTGTGCGTTCAGTGCTAGCTAAAGTAGAGACATGATGAGGTGGATACTTTCTGGAGATTCTAAACTCGTTGAAAGATACTAGAAATGCATAGCGACAACATTTGGAATCTGTCACGAAAAAGTAACATGTGTGTCTGCTGCATGCCTTACCGTGGCTACAGCTGCATGAGTGATATGAAGCACATCAACCACAGCAACTACAATTCCATCTGCAGCAAATGTAATAAGATCAGGAAAAGATGATAAACACTTGTAAAATGTACACTGAAAGGTCAATGCTGCCTACCTTTATCAATTACAGGTAGGTGTAAAAATTTCCCGTCATGCATTGTATGTAAAGCATCAACAATAGATGTATCTGTTGTAGCACATTCAGGATTGGGAGTCATTACCTGGATGGATGACGTAAGTCATTAAGTATGAAAGTTTTCAGGGATCAAGTTTTCTTCTAACACCCAAACATATGAAGCAAAGAATAAAAAGCAGTAAAGAAATAATACAGAAGTTGTCAATTTCTTTGATTTGAATTAATTATTATTGTAAGAAGACTGATATACAAGAGTAACTACATACCCTCTCAACAAGAATGGACTCTGGTGAAAGATCTTGTGCTATGACTCGCATCAGTATGTCCTTTGAACTGCAGAGACCGCGAGGAATCTCTTTTTGGTGGTTAGCATGCCATTCATTACAACACTATACATAGTTTGGCTTGTTAATATGGGGAGAATACTCACGTTAAAATTCCTTGTGGTTTCTTATCAACAGCCACAATAGCCGAGCTTGTTTGAGATTCAAACATCTTTTTTGCTGCGTCTAAAACAGTATCGTTTGGTTCAACTGTAACAGTTCTGGAAACACCGTAAAAAATGGCTGGTGACTTGCAGAAAATCTATTTTCTGTTATATTCTTTAGGAGATTAAAAGTGAAGATATTACCTACTTTGGATTCTCAGAAATGATTGTAGAGAGTGAAGGCCGAAACATTCTCTCCCGAAGGGTTTCAATAAATGAATCAGAACCTGAAAAAAGGTTAACAAATGTCACTTGCAATGAGCATCAATGAGTCACATGAACTGGGTAAAGTCATCAGTAACACAAGACAAAATGTTCGACAACCAACCAGAAGCAGATGCTCCCCAGTTTTTTTCAACTCCCTCAACAGCAGCTACAATTGCCTTTCCTTTCTCTGCTGCCCTTTCAAGGCGAGCAATAGCATCATAAAGACATTTTGCTATATCAAGCAAAGCAATGACCTCACCATTTTCTACAACTGGCAAATGTCTAAATTTTCCTACAGTGAGTAAGTAACCAACCATACTCAGAGTGAGATGTAGCATAAAGTTGCAAAAAATTAATACATTTCGTTATTTCAAATACACCAACCTAGCACCATTTTCTGCAATGCTTCTACAGCAAGTGTGTCTGAAAGCACAAAAATGGGATGTTTTGTCATAACCTTTGAAACGGGTGTTTCCTGAATATTGACTTCACTTGCAATAACTCTGGTTGTTATATCCTTCGGGAAGAAAGAAACACGATTACACAAAGGAAGAGTAAGTCAACTATATCAACTTATACTTGAGACTACTGAGTGAAAAGCATGATTGAGTTTAACCTTATCCGTCAATATACCACATAGTAATGCATTCGAGTCAGTCAACAATAAAGCATCAACTCTGTGAGCAGCCATCTTGCGGCAAGCATCATAAATACTTGTAGAATCAGGTACCATTAGAGCTTTAGAAAGCCGGAGTCTCTTCACTGTCCTCTCTCCAGTCAAACCCCTGTTTCATATGTCAGAGAGAAGCAATCATCTAATTTGAAAAGTAATACACAAGTAAATCCGAGCCTATGATTATATAAGTTAGCAAGTACGTAATCCCATATGATTTTAGAAAATCAAGTATATTTACTAGCAAGGAAATCTCTTGGCTATGACTTGCATAAAAGAGGTTTTCGCTCGATTGATCAACATCTTAGGTCTAAAGAAGTGAATATACTTAAATGACTAAAGAACCCTAAAACAGAAGAAGCAAGGCAAAAAAATAAAATAAAATTTTATCATTCACCAACTGCACAAATCGGCAGAAACATTACATGTAGTCTGTGTTGAATTTTGGTGATTTAATGCAGCTAGTGTATGAAGTTCGATACAATTTCAAGCAGCTTTCCCATGTCCTTTGGAAAATCTTAATGGAAGTATCACTACTTAAAAGTCACCATTTTCCCATTGAATTCGTACTGAAAAATGTTTAAGTGGTTATTCCCATGCATATTGTGAAAAGGAAAAAATAGTAATTATTTCATATGGTAAAATTAGGAAGCTTCCCACTATTTTAGTGAGAGTCTATTTGCTACAACGCAGTTTTCCCACTGGAGTTGGTTAGTTTAAAAATGAATGGGCAAATCATATTCTATAGCACAAATTTCATGCGAAGAAACCTTTGTTTCTAGTAGCGTATGATACCACCCATCTGAAGTGTTCAATAAGGCAATGAAGTCCAGATATAGACCCTCTTACTGGCTACAATATTAGCTAATTTGCAATTGCAATACATTTAATGCCGAAGCTTATAATTTCTACATTGTCATTTAAGCAATATTTATAATAGGTAACATCTTTTACGGATACATCAGAAATTTAATCAATCTTGGGACAGACTTTTCCAAAATTATTAATAGGCGAACGTGAAGCAATGACATCAGCAGCTCCCAAAATTACAAGCTCCAGAGGCAAATTCTACATTATATACATATATGGTTCAATGGGAGGACCAATACTACATTCAACCATCTAAATGAGAATGTAGCTACGATAACAAGTTGATGAAAATAAAGATTTATGTGCTCATCCAATAAATTACGTTGCAGATATATATGTAATGAGGCAATGAAAAGAAAACACACATGGAACGAGAAGAGAATAGAGATTTCCGATGAGGAGACACAGGGAGTCCCCCAGCATTACTGACTGTTGTTTTCTTTTTCGGATGGGAGGATAAGCTTGTCATTGACAAGCTTCTCCTCGATGCCGTTCTTCCTCCTACACTCGTTACCATCTGCGCATGCATACATTGCACAAACAAATTAATTTCGAGAAAAATAGAATGGATATATCAAAGTTAACAGAGTGAACGTTACATTGAACACAAGATTTCAACCAAAATTCTTCATTTTTTTCAAAATGATCAAAAACTGAATTGAATGAGTGTTTGGAGGATGTTGCGCGCGTTCCTAGAGGTTTTGGCATACCACATCATTCCACGTCAACCATATAAATCAACATTGGGCAATGCAATTTCCAATTTCACAACCATATATATAGTATTTCTTTAATTTCCACCACTTTCTCTCTCTATTTTTAAACATCTTGAGGTGTCACACCACTGTATTTCTTCTACTTATACTTGCTTTTAAATTACATCGTCTCTCTCCTTGCCCCCTCTCCCAATCTATTTTGTATTTTCACTCTCTCTCTATATTTTTATATTTTTTTAAGGTGTTAGACAATTGTATATGATGTATTTCCACCTTTCTCGATATATATTCATCTGCTCTTGTTGTATTTTATATTTTCACCCTTCTCTATTGTATTTCGACATTTTGAGGTATCAAACGATTGTACTTATTATATATACTAATCTCGGGACACGTGTATTTCATGTAAATTTTTATAGATTTGTTGGAACAATTAAAATTTTGTGCAAATCGTGTGAAGTGAGTAATATTTTTTTTAATGTGCATCAAGAAACACCAAATGACGGGCACATTGTAATGTTTAAAAGCAACTCCTTCGAACGTACCATCAGTAAATCAATTCCTTTGAAGCTATTATTGGTAATTTTTTAACTTTGTTTAGTAGTTAACACACTTTCAATAAAGTCACAAATGACTAATTTGAGCCAAATAATAATACAGACTTACGATAATGATAAAAAAAAATTCATAAAAATTAGATTGGTGAAGTCTAAAAGAGAAAAAACACACAAAAAATAAAAGAAACAAAACTTTATTCATATAGATTATAGATAGAAAATAAATATTGAATCAATAAGTTATCCATATTCGGAATTCAGAAGCTACAAGTTTAAAGAGGAAAAACAAAAGGCACAGACCATGAGAGAGAAGTAATTGCACTGACAAATCCTATAATTTGCAAATTATGTATAACGAAGTATGCATCATATTTTTCTCCAGAATAAGATAATACTTATTTCTGACAAAAATAGAGACAATTTACCAGCGATGCTTGACATTACATTCATTACTTCACACACCATAACATATATATATATATACTAATTACATGGAACATGCGTTGCCTATATATTTTCAAATTTTATTATAATATTTGTGTAACAAAATAATAAATCAAAAATGTGTTTTAAAAATTATGTCCGTTGAGAAAATATTTGTCGTTATGATACGGAGACACCATTTAAAATTTGTGGATATAAAATTTGAACTTGTATTGTATTTACTGTAATTCATGACTTTAGATATTTATTTGCTAAATAGAAATAAACTCAAAAAAGAGGACAAACAAAGTTACCATCTAACACTAAATACGTGAAGAAAATCAATATCATATAGCCCCATAATGGTATATAGAAATATATGTCGATTGAATTTCATGCTCTTGATTACTGTAAATGCATGTAAATACCTCTAAATACTAAATTAACTAAAAGAATTGAAATTTAAAGACAAAAGAAATCTTAAAAATTATCGATAACTAATGAAACATGATCAATAAACATATTTCTCGACAAAACTTGCTAACAAAGCAAAATAGATGTACATTTATCAATTCAGCCCAAACGTTTAAATTTGTTGTCTGATTTTATAACTATTTCTTTTATAATAATAACATATGTCGTGAAATCCTTCTAGGGAGTGTAGGGTGTGCACAGACCTTACTTCAATTCAGAAGACCCTCAACTTCAGTCGAGTAGAGCAAATCAGAGTAAATATGAAAAAGAAAAAAATGACAGTGAAGAGAATATAATTTAATATAACAACTATAATGAAAACAATAACAAGAACATGAAAAAAGTGCAATAATCGAAACATAATAAAACCAATTGGTGGTACAAAGCAAAAGCAAGACAGTACAAGAATAAAAGTACTACTACGACAGATATCACTACGCCTAAACCCTTAGGAAAGCAAGAGAACACTCCACTACAATCTTCTACCTTAATCGACGATCTCCATGCTTAAGCATTTTAATGTAATTGATGAAATTCGTTTCTTTTTTCTTCTGAGCTCTGAAAAGCGAATTAGCTTCTATATTTGCCAATAATAATTTTACCTCATGCACATGGTATTTATAAACCAAAAGTTTGCCTAGAATTCTGTAGAAAGCTCAAATGATATATTGAAGAATGGAGAGACATGCAATTGATTCTAGCTAGTAGTAAGGAATTAAAGGTACATCCATGATGCCTGACTGTATTTCATGGATTAGTAATTAAACAATACAATTACGCTCTTTTTGTCTTCTTGATAATAATAACTTACTACAATTTAATAATATAAATTCACCATACAATTTGCAACATATATTTAATTTTAGGTACAATAATAACATAAAAGATATTATAGGATTAAGGGGTAAAAATTTTAATAAACTTTTGATTGATATTTTAGTAATTCTATTTTTGACTTAGTATATTATAAATGAAAGTCCCAAAATGAAAAATTGAAAGACAAAGATAATCATCAAATGTTAACATTTTGGCCTCAAATCAATCATTGATTTTAAAATATTTAAGTGCAAATTGTAACTATACATTCTATAAACATAACAAATAAAAAATTTAATAAAATTCAAAACAAAAAAAGAAGAAGTAAAGAGACGTGGAAGTTGTATTGCCATAGCCCATCAAGGACGGACCTACAGTGGTTCTAGTGGGTTCATATGAACCCACTTCATTGAAAAATAACACTGTATATATATATATATATGTATATTTAATCAGTTTTAAAAATTTTATATGTATATATTAAATTTTGAACCCACAAACTCAAGTCTGAAGCTTAGCCGAGTGGTTGAGGGGGTTCAATTTTCCCAGCCAACCCGGGATCGAATCCCCATTGCCACATTTTAGTTTTAATTCATTTTATTGATATATAAAACGTTCACACATAGTTTTGTCCTCTATGTAGGTGTAACTTTTGTCCTTTTAGTTAGAAACTATAAAAAGTAAAACAACTTTTTATTTTTACAATTAAAAGTCCAATAGTCAACAACTTTTGTTCTTTTTGTTTTTATTTTTTTTTTAAAAAAAACTCAACCAAAAAGGTACTAATCCCTATTATTCTCAATTCTAAAAACCCTTTTGTCTTCTTCTTTGTTGAATGTTTTTCGCTCTTGATTCTAGTCTTTATATATACATATATGATTAGTGTGGTTATTTTTTATTTCTTCAACTAAAAAATCCCTTATCATTCTAAAATCAACAAAAAATTACAAATAATATTAGGTATATTTCTATGTATTCGATTATGAAATTAAGGTTATAATTATTTTGTTTAATATTTTATTTTTATTTGTTAAATGTTGAATGAAGAGAAATCATTCATAATATTCTTTTATTTTCTTAGTTTATATTGAAGCTTAGTTTTTCGTCCATCTTGTTATTTACCGTCTCATTCATAAGTCAATGTAATTTTTTTTCAAATGTATTAACATTGTTTAGTATAGTCAGATATGTATGTTGTTAGCCTCATAAAAATTACAAATAATATTAGGTATATTTTTATATCTTGAACCCACTTCGTGAAAATCCTGGGTCCGCCACTGTAGCCCATAGTAAATGAGCATGCAAATGGTTGGACTTCACATTATAGTTACTACAATCTTTTAGTGCAGTTTTGTTTAGTAAATCAATTTTTAAGGGTTTATTATTATTAATTATTTCTATTAATATTATTATTAGGATCAACTTTTGTCTTTAATACCTTTCCATTTTTTGTATTTAATATAATATAATATAATATGATATAATTATTATTTAATATTTAATTACTTAGATATTTTATATCATTTTAAATTAAGATAGGGGTAAAATAGTATCTCAACTTTTACTTTTGTGGCTTCTCACTTTTAGTATATATATATATATATATATATATATATTTCCACCACTATCTGTCTGCATTTCTATATTTTTGAGGTCTCAAGAGACTAGATTTGTTGTATTCATACGTGCTTTTAGATTGCATCCCTCACTCCCTCTCTCACCATCTCTCATTGGATTGTATATTTCATCTCTCCTTTTGTATATCTATATTTTTTGAGATGTTGGACTACTGTATTTGTTGTATTCATTCGTGCATTTAGGCCATATTTCGATATATTTTGAGGTGTCAAGGGACTATATTTATACGTGCATGTTGGCTAAATTATGTGTTTTGAGCTCTCACTCTTATATCATTTATATTTTTTCTCTTTTGTATCACTTGTATTCATTCACTCTTATATTATTTATGTTCCTTTGCTCTTGTATCACTTGTACTTATTCAATCTTGTATCTAAAGAGGCTTAGTTGTATGATAGATACATATTGTTTCTCTCTAATGGACACACGCAAGTGTACGTGATCACAATAGTAATATAGTGGCTCTTTTAGAGCCAAATTTTTGAACCCAAAAGACTTAACAATCAATTTACATCTAATTCAACTCAATCTACAATTTACAACAAGCGTAGTTCAAGAACTTGATTTGGTTGTTATTACTACTATGATTGCAATTATTTAATACTTGAAAGTAATTAACAATGGACAACTTCAATTTCGGTATTAAAACAATAAAAGGGACCATTTTAGGGCTGCAACATGCTAAGGATTCATGTATCACATCTCTTTCATGGATTTCTTATAGGTATCAAATTCTTGATTTAGAGGGTTGATATTATAATCATGATCTCTCGACCTCTAACCACCTACCCCAATTGACCGCCTAACTACATCGCTGAGTGGGTATCGAAAAACTCAATTGTAGAGCATTTATTTTTCATCTTGTTTCTTAACCAAGCACAATGTTTGTCTGAGTCTCAATCCTAAACACAAATCTAAACAAGTGGTATGCAAGAAAGATCACGCTCCTTGTATTCTATGGTTCTATCTACCTATTCTTCTCTCAAGTTCAAGAATAGATAATGGATTTATCTCAATGGTAATCAAGCATGAAAAACTAAAGCAAGAATACAACAATAATTTATATGATAACCAAAATCATCCATAAAAATGATATTCGACAATCATCCATGGCTACTGATACTACACCTCATCCAATACTAGGTGTAGATGATCATAATCTGGTATAAAACCCAACAAATGAGTTGGGGTCGAACCCACAAGGAGCAGTACAAGTTTGAATTCAGTTATGAAGTTATAAAACGATCTAATCGATTGTAGGAATAGAAATTATCGAAAACATTTAGATAAATCAAAAGGGTGACACAAATGTCAGATGGGAGAATTGGTTTGTCAATTAGCAACTAAAACAACTTCGACAACAGGGAAAACAATAAGTAGGGAGGAATTCTCGGGGATGTGATCGATTATAGGCTAATTTTTCTCTATGGGTAATTGGAATTTACTAACGATTGCTAAATCTCAGTAGGTAGGCTAGACTATAGATGCAATAGCTTTCTCTCGAACAACTATTACAATTCAAGCGAGTTCTCTCGAACCTTGACAGGCTCAGTAATATAAACAACCCAAAACCTTAATTTATCTACTCTCTCGAGTTAGATGGGTAGAATCAAGTTTAGAATTCACTCTCTCAAGCTGAACCCACATAAACCCAATAAATACATTCTTCAATCGAAAACCTTGGTTCTAAAACCTCTTTCTCAAGTAAGCCCAGTACACTAAATTAGAATTGCATTTGCAACTACAATTCATAGATTAATACACATCTATAGATTAAACCCACTTCAATTAAGCATTTAAATCAATAAATATCAGTACTCATTAGATAATTAAGCCAATAATCACATGATCACACCCCAAGAATTGAGCTTTTAGCCACACATAAAAAAAAGGACGAAATAATTACCAATGATATTAGCCATGAACTGGGTAATGGTTCCCAAATCTCTACAATGCTTCAAATCAAGTTAATTCAAAAACCCAAATGAAAATTCTTCAAAACTAAGTATCAAAAGCTCCTAGTTTAACAATGGAAAACTCAGGAAAATTTCAAAAATACAGAGAAAAACTCAAAACTCTCGGAATCCTCTAAAAACTCTTTTTAAATTTCAATTGATAGTTTCATAAATTTTCTCCTTTAGGACCATTAGGTGAAGTAAGTCGAGCATCGTCGACCAAGTCGGTGATGCGCCTTTTGCTCCATTTCATTATCTGTTTTCCTTGACCTTTTATCCTCATGGTTCTATGACTTTAGGCGATCCCAGTTGGTGTTGCCGATCCGTTCGGTGGTTCGTCGAATGTCCAAATCCATTGCCAATTTGGCTTCTCCCCAGGGCTGGAAGTCTAGAACTTTAGGCGAGCTAAACAGCCACTCGACGGCTCACCAAGTGGTCTTGGTGATCACTAGGATTGCCTTACTTCAACTTCTTCAGCTTTTTTTGCTTCTTTTTGCCCGGTAATGTCCTTGCCTTGCTCCTTTGGCCTTCTTTGCTGCAAATTGACATTTTAACATCAGTTCGGACCATAAATTAGGCATTTGAGGACAATAAAACTAAGAAAACAAAGCCCTATATGAGTTGAAATCTCAAACTCATGAACACCTCCATCTTAAACTTTTGCTTGTCCTCAAGTAAAACTCAAGATCAATAAGTTCAACAAGGATGTCTACAAACAGTGCTACTCAAGACTCAACATGCATGCACACAAGAGGTTCAAACTACACATGCTTCAATTGTGCACTCTAAGTTTCAAATTGTGACTTAACGTCATCAGTTGGACTCAAGCTCACAATGCTTGCTTCGAATGCAAGTTCAAGCTCAATAAAAGCATTCGAATTCCCTCACAACAAAAACGATCCCATCTTCACACAAAAAGCATCAAATTTTTCAGAATGTAGGAATCACAAACAACTCTCACCCTCTCAAACACAAACACATGCATGATCATTTCCCATATGCTTGCCCGTATTTTTGAATCAACAAGATAATAAGATCGTTTAAGATCACAAAGGTATTTCAAGGCTTGTAACGAGGCTGACGGTAATGGTATGATCATTTAGGTTTAGTGACTTCTACCTTCATGAAGCATGGCCTGTATTTCAATCTTTCACCTTCTCTATAACAATTTTTGATTCTCAAAATCCACACCCTATTATTTCAATCAAACTTCATTGGATACAACATTTGATTTTCTCATTGCTTACACTTTTTTTCAACAATTCTTTTATTTTTCGATCTTTTTCTTCTTTTCATTTCTCTTCTTCTCTTTTTTTTTTAATTATATGGAGGGGTTCCATTTTTTTAACACAATCTTTCAAAAAATGAGGGGAAATTTCTCAAACTTTTTGATTTGCCTCCTTTTTCACCACACCCCCAACTTAGGCTTTTCGCCTAAGTTGGCTATTCAAAAACAACCAATGCTCCATGAAGATTATAGGTGGGAAAGAAAAGGGGTCACATGTGTTCAAGTTTCTTCCAAAGAAAAGGGGTAGGCTCAAGTGGTATCAAGTTAGGTTCACACTCTCACAAAGAGGCCACAAAGAGGTATAATGACAGAATTGGCTCACTCTTCACAAATTTCCGAAGATCATTTCTATCGTTCGCTCACACTAGCCAATTCGACCAACGAGGCAAGTTCTAGGCATAACCACGCATGCATTTCAAGTCAACCCCACCACACACGACATTCAACACAATCATCAAACAAGGCCTTACCATTTTTGCAAGCGTGCAACGATCATCACAAGAGTCCCACTCAACAAATCGCATAGTCACAATGAGATGCTACGAGTTCACATATGACTTCTGCAACTCAATTCGGCTCATTGGATTTTCACATACATGTCGATCACATAGGAGCACTATTTAAGCCATCGGTATTGATCACAATCGACACTCGAAATTGCAAGAGAACAACCACCTTCACACACATCAAGAGGTGGAAATTTTTAAAATTGGTTCAAAACCATTTACACATTAAAAACAATGGACCAATATGGATAAAAAAAGCAAGATATATATATATATATATATAGGAAAAAGATTCATCATGCCAGGATAGACCTGTGGTGAAGTCTGCATATCAGTCACTCCCTTTGTTTGGGCATCAGTGCCCGACTCTTTAGCATCCTTGGCTCCACTAGAGCCCACCATAGAAGTGTCCCTGAAAGAGGCCTGCACAACTTTCTCAGTCATCGCACCCTCCAGGTTTGCCAAATCATCATGCACGACCTCCTCTGTAACACCCAACTGCTCCTCATTTGTCTCTATCTCGGACTCTACCTCTGCCTCATCTGACCTTGCATTATCTCAGGTCGTACCAGCCAAGGGACCTCAGAATAGGCTGGAATATCAGTGCTCGGGACCTCAGGGATATCCACTATACCAAACAACATCGATAAGTCAGTGGACTTCAGCTCGTCCACATCTCTGCGCAGCCCAACAATATCGACCTTCAAGGACGTCACAAAATCGGTAGCACCCTGGCTCTGCTCTCAAGCCTCAACCCGCACTGTAAGGCCATTTAGAGCCATCTTATGGCTATCGATCAAGTCCTGCTACTCCCTCATATCAACCTTAATGAGAGCTAGGAGGGCAACAATTGCCCTCTCTATCAGCCCAGCATAACAACCTCTACCCAGGAGGCACACACATCAGCAGATTGGGCTAGATGGCCCATCTTGTATAACATGGCCTGGGTGATAGGAGGTTGGGAGGCAGCAACAACAACAGAAGAAGAGGGAGGGGTGGAATAGTAGTACTAGGAGTGCCATAAGTAGAGGGACCAGATGTACCTGTAGGCCCACTAGCCTGAGGGGGCATGATGGCGTTGGTCGGCAACATATTGATTTAACGTTTTAAGCACAACTCATCTAATTCTAGGTGTTCAACGATCGTAAATCTGTATAAAACCCAACTAAATGAGTTGGGGTTGAATCCCACATGGAGCGGTACGTGTTTAAAATTCAATTAGGAAGTATAAATGTGGTCAAATCAGTCATAGAAATAAATAGGGGGTTTTGGTTTTGATTATCACTTACAAACAACATCACAAACAATAAGAATTAGCAATAATGAGATGGATTCTTGGGATGTGATTGATTAAAGGCTATTATAGACATATGGGTAATTGCAACTATTAGAAAATAACTATATATTAATGTGTAGGCTAGGCTATAAGGGAGGTAAATTTTCTCTCAAACAATTTACCCCGAATCAAGTGATTTCTCTCGAACATCAACAAGCATGCAAAATAAGAGCAACCCACACCTTAATCCGTTCACTTTCTCGAGTTGAATGTGTGGGATTGGGTATAGAATTCACTCTCTCGAGCTGAACCCAGGTCAACCCAATACCCACAAACCATCTATAAAAAACCATAGTTCTAAAACCTCTCTCTCGAGCAAGCCAAGAATACAAACATATAACTGCATTTGCAACTATTCTTAAATTAAACCACGATTAATGATTAAACTCACTTTTAAATAGCATTTAAACTAACAATTAACAATACCTATAAATTAAATCATCCCATAATCACATAATCACACCCCAAGAATTGAGGTTTTATCTAGACTTTATAAAAAGGTAAAAACCGTTACCAAATTGATTATCCATCAACTGGGTAATAGTGATTCCATCCTTATAATACTCCAATTTGAAGGTTCTCAAAGACCCACTTGCAAATTCACAAAAGTGAATTTCTTCAATCCTCCAAAGCTAAGGTAAACTAGAGAAAACTGTCTCCAGATGCTCAGAACTTAATAATATTTTTTTCTAAAGTTTATTTGATACTAAACTAAATGTTCAAAAACATATTTAATGTCGCCAAAAATGTGCTGCAAAGAGTCAATCGGTGAAGTAAGTCGGGCTCGCCGAACCACTCCGTGAGCCGCCCTTTGGTCTCTTCTATCGCCCTTTTGCTTTGGCATTCAGCATTTTCAACGTCTGTAACTTTGGATGATCTATCACTGCATCGCGGAACTACTAAGCGATCCGCCAACTTCTTCTTTCTATCGCCGACTTGGGTTCTTCCCTCAGGGCTTGGCATACTGGAACTTTAGGCGGTCAGATAGTCATTTGGTGATTCGCTAAGTGAACTTGGCGATCACCAGGCTTGCCTTTCTTCATTCTTTCAGCTCATTTTTTTCCTTTTTGCATGTTAGTGTCCTTGCTTTTTTCCTCAACCCATATTCTTGAAAATCAAGGATTTAACATCAGTTAGTGGCACAAATTAAGCATTTGAGAACACTAAATCTCTATAAACAAAGCCCTCTATGAGTCCAAATCTTGGACTCATCAACACCCCTAACTTAAACTTTTGCTTGTCCTCAAGTAAAACTCAAGTTCAGCAGTTCAAATAGGATGTCTCAAACAGTGCTACAAAAGACTCAATCATGAATGCACACAACAAGACTTAACTTACTCATGCAAAGATTAATTATGCACTCAAAGATTCAAGTTGTGACTTACCACTATCAAAGATGCTCAAGTTCACAATACTTGCTTCAAATGCAAGTTTAAGCTCAACAAAGGTACTCAAATGCCCTCACAACAATGATGATTCCATAATCACATACTATTCTTCAACAATTCAAGCTCCGAAATCACATACGACTCTCACACTTACAAAGATGAACACATGCATGAATTCACCCATAGGTTTTCCCTTATTTTTCAATCAAGTTTTGTTTCAGCTCACTCAATATCAAAAAGGTCTTTTCAAGGTTTGTAACGGGGCTGAGTGTAAATGTATGGTCATTTAGGCTCAGTGGTTGCTACCCTCATGAAATGTGATTTGAACATCACTTTCTTCCTTTTCTTCAACATTTTAATCATGCTAAAAATTTACCCCATTATTCAACTTCCAATGGAATTTCGGACATCCCATTTCTTTTGCAACTTTCACAACTTTATTTCACAACTTTTTCATTCTCTTTCTTTTCTTTCTTTTTTTTTAAATGGAGGCGTTCTATCTTTTTCAAGACCATGGTTCAAAGGGGAATTCTTAACATTCTTGATTTACCTTCTCTTTTCACCACCCCCAACTTAGGCTTTTGGCCTAAGTTGGCTATTCCAACAAACCACACTTCATGAGGATTATGGGTGAATGGATAAAGAGGGATCACAATTTCATCAAGTTTCTTCCAAGAAAAGGATAAGGCTCAAAGGGGTTCAAGCAAAGTTAACACATCTCACAAGGTTGACCACAAAAAGAGGTATATTGTCAAATTGTTTCACTCCTAAAAATGGTTGCCTAGGATCATTTCAAGAGCATGCATCACTTAGTCAATCAGACCAATGGGGCAAATTCTAGGTGTCATCACACAAGGTTCACGGTAAGCTCATCACACAAGGCATTGGCACCAATGTCGAACGAGACTCCACACTTTCGCTAGTGTGCAATTTTCATTAGAAGACACTCCATTTGAGCTAGTCACAACGAGATGCAAAAAGTCCACATATTGTCTATGCAACTTCAGTTGGCCTCATCGTAGCCGCGCATTCATTTTTTTTATTAAGAGCACTATTTAAGTCATCGTTATTGATCATAACCGATACTCAAATTTGCACAAGAATAACCACATTCAAACACAACATGAGGTGACAATTTTTTTAGATGGATGAAATACCATTTTCATTCATAACAAGGAGCCACAAGCTCGAACATCCACAAGATAAAATCAACACACGATTTAAAACACAAAAATTCAATATATATACAAAATATAATCAATAAGAGGTAGGTATGGAAATACATCACCCTACCACAAACAAAAAGCAGTTGTCCTTAAATGCAACACAAATAATCAAAAGTCAATAAAAATGATAGAGAGGGATAAAAAAGAATTCTGTCTACACAGTCACTCTATTTGTTAGGGCATCTGTGCCCAGTGCAACACTCTGATCCCGGGCATCAGTGCTCGGTGTAATAGCAACACTGAGCCTGCCATGGACGCCTCTGTTAGCGATGTCTGAATGACCAACTGTACAATCATCCTCTCTAGATCAGGCAGGTCCTCATAGATGGTCACCTCCTCAACATCAAGTTGCTCCTCATCCGTCTCTGCCTCTGACTCAGCCGCAACCATATCATCTACAGGCACATCTTCGATAGTAGCCGGAGGCATCTCAGAACTAGCTGGGGCATCCTGATCCTCAGCTGACTCAAAGAGGGAAGTGAAGTATGTGGACTTCAGATAGTCCACATCCTTTCTCAAATTTGAAACCTCAGCTTTCAAAGCCAACACCTATGAAGTAATCCCATGTCCTCTCTCACAGATCTCTACTCTCGCTGTAAGATCATCAATCGATATCAAGAAGGGGTGTCAACGCAGCTAAGATGGATCGCTCAATCATCCAAGGCACCTCGGCCTCTGTAACACCCTGAAAATTCTATGACTTAAGTTAGAGCCTCACTTTATGAATAATGACTTAAAATATAGTCAAAATGATGTTTATAAACCTAAACTAATGTAATTGACTTGGTTTGGAAGAGTAAAAGTCTTAACGTTAAGAAAACGACCACGATGTCCGGAAACTAGAGAAGAATGTGTTCTAGTGTGTCCTTAGGTTTTGGGCAGGTTTAGGAGTATCGTATGATGGTAAAATCTTGTAAAAAGGTTTAAATTAGGTAAGTTATGTTCATAGGGTCAAAAACGTCTGGGTACGACCCCAAGAGGACCCAAACATGGACCCAAAAGCTGGCAAAACTGTAGCAAACGACGAGACCAAGACTCACGGCCCGTAGACTGGTCGACGGACCGTAAGTCATGACCGTGAGCCTATACTTAGTCGTGGGAGACTTGACCCCCCAAAAAGGGAGCCTTAGTACCAAACGACGGATGACCAGCACGGTCCGTAACTCCACCTACGGTCCGTAGGTGGAGGGTCGTAAGTCCTGGAAGTTGTTAAGTTTTAGTTTTAGTTTAGGGGTCTTAGTTTTAGTTAGTTATTTAATTAAGGGTTGAGATGGGTGGTTAGTTAACTAATTACCATTCTAAACCTAACTATAAGACCCTAACCCTAAGACTTTAACTCACACAACTAAACCCACAAGTCAAACTCATTCTTTCTCAAAACCCTCTCAACCAAGAACCCCATTGAAGAAGAAGACCAATGTTCATCTAGGGCAGCAAGGTTTCGATTTTTCCCCATCAGTTCTCAAGGAATAAACTAAGGTATGGTTTCTTATCACTCTTGGGATTCCTTTCCCCAAGAGGTCCCTTCAAGATGAATTTCAAAATCTCCAATTTCTAGGTCTTCAATCCAAAAATGTGGGTCTTCTTTCTAAAGTGAAATTGATGTTATAAACTGAATTTGATTGATGTTATATGAACAATTATGAATGAATTTATGTTGTATTTGTGGTTTCTTGAAGAATTCCCCATGAGACCCATGTTTCTCCTTCTTTCCTAATTGTAACCCTAGTTTGTGTTGGATATTGATTGAAGGCTATGAATTGAAGGTGATGTTACATAATTCATGTTTGTATGATGATTCTACCCTAGGTTATGTATAATTTCTATGGAATTAGGGTTGAGTCTTTGAATAAAGCCTTGAAGGCTATGAATTGAATATGTCAATTGATTATATTGATGTTGATGATGTTATTACTTCATGAATTACCTTGTATTATGTATAGGTTATGAACTGATTGGTGATTGAAGTATGAATGTCCTAGGAAGGGCAAGAAGGTATGAAGGTTGGTTCTTCTTTGAACTCAAGTATGGAAGGTGAATTATTTAGATTGTAATGATGCTATACCTAATGTGTTATTGTGGTGTTGATGACCTAGTTTCCTCATCCTTAACCCTCTACACTTGAATTAGCTACAAAATATGTATGTATGTTATGGTATGATTGCTATATGATTGAAAGGTAGTTCTCATGATTATAGTGTAATGTGAAGTGAAAGGGTTACTCACTTACTAAGTGTTTCTAAAGTGAAAGGATTGTTACTCACTTATTAACACATATGAGCTATTATCGTAAGACGTTTTCATAAAAGTCTAGTAAAGGGTAATGTGAACTTATGTGATGACTAAAGATGATTACAAAAAGGGAATTAGATGCTTAGCACCGAAAGGGCATGTAAATGAGATGGTGGTCTCACGTTCAGTAAGTCCGGCTACCCACATGGGTTTCCTCACGTGTAGCAAGTCCGAATTACCCATGGTATATGTTGTCTCATGAGGTGGAAATCCCCACGTTTATTAAGTTAGGATTTCTAGGAGCAATCTCCTTGACCCTTAACTATGTGCCCACATAGGACTTTAGCTTAGTGGATCCACCTAGATAGCTATGTACGAATGGTTACACCTTAGGCAAATTTTAACCCTCTCTTTTCTGTGTGGGAGTAGAACACTGGATTCCATGTAGCTCTCATGGTCTATGTCGATTATGGCAATATCTCCCTAATGTAAAAGTAAATGAAGGTATGAAAGGTGTGAACTATTACTAGGACTTTCTTGAGGGTTTCTACATAGTATAAGGGAGGGTATGGGACTTCTCTTGCACAGTGCACTTGTGGGATCCTAAGAGATGGTTGTAGTAGTGTTCTCTTATGATTATGATGAAGTAGGTTACTTAATGTGATACTTGGCTTTGAGTAGGGTTATGGGATTCTATTCTTTGCATTGCACTAGTATTGCTTGGGTTGTCTACATGTTGAGATGATATCATGTTGGGTGGTACCATGATGCTTACTTTGTGTGCATACTGGATTTACTTGGTAAAAAGCATGTTTTAGCTAAATGTCCTTTTATGCATGTTTCAAATGGTTTTTATGCATAATAGCCATACTTAGTACGTGTGTCGTACAAACCCATATTTTTCCCTTTTCCCCACACATTTAGGTTCGGGCTGTTAAAGATTCAAGCTTACTTTTCAAGGCACTTGGAGTTGCTTCCCCAAGTTGGTGAGTCCTCAAGTCCGAGGACGAGATCATATGATCTAGCTTCTATGTTTAGTCTTTTGATTATGCTGAAAGACATTGTTGTACATTCATATTCTAGGCTTCTAATTGATGTAAGGGCTAAGTCCCATTTTCGATACTTCTATGTCTAGATGGTACATTGTGATGAAGTTAGATTCTATTTCCATATATGAAGTGAAGTTGAACTTCCAAAGTAAAAATTTTAAATTTTTCGTAATTTTATTCTATGATACATGCTATGATGAAGGCTAAGGGCTTGTATAAGACCTCTTTGAGGTAGAATATGCCGGTCACGACTAGGGGGTGCTCTCGGGTCGTTACAAACTTGGTATTAAAGCACAAGGTTGAGAATAATGTAGGATCCATGTCACGAGATACCACGTCGAGTAGAGTCTTGTTCATGGGTGTGAAGTGCGTCACACTTATGAATGAGAGGCTACGAGGTGCTTAGGAACTTTCACTCTTTTGTTACTCCATAATCGTGCCTAAGAGTCGTAACTCTATTTCGTCCTTTTCTTCTAATCCCTCTCTTGTGCTTATAGGCAATGGTTACAAGAAAGAATAACGCAAGGAGGGCCGGTGAGGAGAATGTAAATGAGGCGGTTCCCCTTCAAGCTCCTCAAAACCCTCAAGTTCCTATTGAAGAAGGGGCTATGTCTAATGTTGAGATAAGGTCGGCTATTCATAATTTGACTCAAGTGTTGGCCACTCAAGTTGCCAGGGATGCTAGGGTGCAAGTGAACCCCAATGCTAGCACTACCGCTTCTAGGATAAGGAATTTCACAAGAATGAATC
Organism: Solanum stenotomum; assembly: GCF_019186545.1. Lineage (NCBI taxonomy): Eukaryota > Viridiplantae > Streptophyta > Magnoliopsida > Solanales > Solanaceae > Solanum > Solanum stenotomum. The sequence goes on along the minus strand of NC_064285.1, from coordinate 33,436,082 downwards.
CGCCTACTTTCTTTGGCTCCAAAGTGGAAAAAAATCCACAAGGATTCATTGACGAAGTGTTTGAGGTTCTAGAGGCTATGGGTGTGTCTTCTCAAGAAAAGGCAGAGTTAGCCGCCTATCAACTCAAAGATGTGGCACAAGTGTGGTATGAACAATGAAAGGTGGGGAGACTGATTAGAGAGGGTCCAATAAGTTGGGCTACACTCAAATTGGCTTTTCTTGATAGGTTTTTCCCCTTGGAACTAAGGGAGAGGAAAATGCAAGAATTTATTAACCTTCATCAAGGGTGTATGAGTGTGAAGGAGTATGGCCTCAAGTTCTCTCAATTTTCCAAACATGCTCCTACTTTGGTGTCGAACTCTAGAGCTACAATGAACAAATTCGTTATGGGGGTATCCGATCTTGTGGTGAATGAATGTAGGTCGGCTATGCTAATCCCAAGCATGGACATTTCTCGTCTTATGGTTCATGCCGAACAAATTGAGGAGCAAAAGCTTAAGCAAGTTGGTAGGGAATTGAAGAGGTCAAGGGCCGATGATGGAAATTCTTCTAAGGTTAGGTTTGAAATCCAAGATAAGCCAAAGTTCAAAAAGAGGTTTTCCAACCAAGGTCCTTCTAACACGCCAAGAGTCAACAAAGGTAAAGTGTCTACCCCCAAACCTCAAGAAGCAAGAGGTGGTGGTCCTTATGTTGGGAAGCCTATTTGTGCAAAGTATGGTCGAAAGCATGAAGGCAAGTGTCTAGTTGGCACTGGTAATTGCTATGGTTGCGGTAAGAGCGGCCACATGAGGAGGGACTGCCCTATGCTAAAGGCTCAAGGAAGGGAGAATGCTCAAGCACAAGCAAGTGGCCCAAATCCCGATGCCCCAAAGAAGAATCGCTTCTATGCTCTCCAATCCCGAGGTGATCAAGAGAGCTCTCCGGATGTTGTGACCGGTATGCTTCAAGTATTTTCAATTAATGTTTTTGCATTGTTGGATCCCGGTGCCACTTTGTCTTTTGTAACCCCTTTAGTGGCTATGAATTTTGATATGCTTCCCGATGTCTTAGATGAACCCTTTTTGGTTTCTACCCCGGTGGGTGATTCCATAGTTGCTAAAAGAGTTTATAGGGGTTGCCTTATATCATTGCCTAATAGAGTAACTTTGGTTGATTTGGTGGAACTTGATATGTTAGAGTTTGATGTTATATTGGGGATGGATTGGCTTCATGCTTGTTTTGCTCCATAGATTGTAGGACCCGAATTGTGAAATTTCAATTTCCTAATTAACCCATTTTTGAGTGGAAAGGGGGTAATTCCATTCCTAGGGGAAGTATCATTTCTTGTATAAAAGCTTGTAAGTTGATTTCTAAGGGTTGTCTCTATCATATTGTGAGGGTTAAGGATCTTGAGTCAGAGATTCCTCCTTTAGAGTCGGTCCCCATAGTGAAGGATTTTTCGGATGTCTTTCCCGATCACTTACCCGGGATTCCTCCCGAACGGGAGATAGATTTCGGCATAGATTTATTGCCGGATATACAACCCATTTCAATCCTTCCTTACCGGATGGCCCGGCATAGTTGAAGGAATTGAAAACTCAACTCAAAGATTTGTTGGATAAGGGTTTCATCCAACCTAGTATATCACCTTGGGGTGCACCGGTGTTATTTGTGAAGAAGAAGGATGGATCTCTTCGTATGTGTATTGATTACCAACATTTAAATAAGGTGACCATTAAGAACAAGTATCCACTCCCTAGGATTGATGACTTATTTTATCAACTTCAAGGAGCAAGTTACTTTTCAAAAATTGATTTGAGGTCGGGTTTTCACCAACTTAGGGTGAGAGGTGTTGATGTTCCGAAAACAGCCTTCCGAACAAGATATGGTCATTTTGAGTTCTTAGTGATGTCCTTTGGTCTTACCAATGCCCCGACGGCTTTCATGGATTTTATGAATCGTGTGAAATGACCCAAAAGGTTCTTAAAAATGTGCTTCAGAAGTTACCGGAAACTTGTTTAGCTATATCAAAAAAATCTGTTTCGTTTTTCGAAAATCCCACTTCATATTCTTGTTTAGGGGGTCAAATTGAGTGGGGAATGGGTCTAACCCAAATTTTAGAGCAACCGTATCAAAATCCATAATTTCCAAGTGAAGCCTTTTTCGAGGGTCTACTTTGGAGGGTCATATCTCCTAGCACACAAATAATTGGGTGGACCATAACATATCCATGGAAATCCCTTTGAGTTAGCTACCTAACGCACTTCGTTTCACGTCATTTGGAGTTCGGACGAAGAAGTTATGCCCATTTTCGTAAAATCTGTCCGGCAGGAAATGCAATTTCCAGTGAGCGTTTTTACTGTTCACCCGCCTCATTTTTTTTTTCTAAGTGTTGGACCATTTTTCCAAAGGGCATATGTTATTTCCTATATACCGTTAGTTCAATTCCCATCTCTAAAACATTTCCCAAAACACCTCTCCCATACTTAGACATATTTTCTCTCAAGTTCTCTCAAGAACCCTAATCCAAAACCTTCCTCAAGATTGAAGAGACTCTTGCTCCAAGTTCCAAGCTTCCATTGAAGACACTCTCAAGACCTTCATAAGAACTCAAGGTATGTGGTGTTGAACTCATGGGTCCTTACACCCATAGTGCCTAGACTCTATTCTACTCACTAATTCATGGTTTAAGTTAAGATTCATAAATTAGTCTTGTTCTTTGTAATAATTTCCTGCACATTGAATTTTAAACATGAAAAGTGATTGTTTTGAGCATGTTGTGACTCTAGAACTTGAATCTAAATTTGGAATGGATGTGGAGATTTTCATGTGGTATTGTGGGTGTTAAAAGGTGTTGTTGTAGGTTGTTCACTGGTTTGGCTGCATAATTACTACCCTATTTTCCATGCTCTTTGATTCCATTACATGCCTTCAAGGTGTTTGACAAAATGTCCAACTATGGAGAATTGATGAATCGATGCTTTAAAGCTTGAGTTATGAGATGTATGGCAATCCAGAGATGTGTTGATGACAAACTAAGCTTGTGTATATGTTCATTCCATACGTGAGATTGCATTAGAGCCTAATGGGAATTTCCTATATAAAGTGTTGCATGACCATGCCCGGTCCGGGGGAAAAGAACCGGACAACCATGTGAGAGGTTTATATCTCACCACCTAGGATGCTTGGGGTGTGACCAACATCAACCATGTGAGAGGTTTATATCTCACCACCTAGGATGCTTGGGGTGTGACCAACATCAACCATGTGAGGGGTTTATACCTTGCCACCAGGGTGTCCGGGTGTGAACGGCATCCCCCATCCTAAGTTGGGGTTATAGATTGGTTGGATCATGCATACACATATGATATCTACTATTAGTATAGATTTACTTAAACATGTTTTGACTTCACTTTGATCATGCATCCTCATATTGTTATTCATAATGCCTATGAAACTATTTCTTGTATTTCGATTGTGTCCTTGTCTATTGTTGTGTTGCACCCCGCATACTTAGTACATTCCAAGTACTAACGCATATTTTGCCTACATGATGTCACCATGTAGGGACCGGAGCTACTCTTGATCCTTCTCTCCATTCACGTGGCTAGTACGGTGCTTATCCGAGTTTGTTGGTGAGTCCTCAATGATTCGAGGGCTATGTTATGTTTCCTACTCCTATGTTTTGAGACTTTAGCTTGCAATTGTATTTTGACTATGAGGGGAGCCGGTAGTATGTCATGGCCCCCGTCCTATCTATGTATGTAGAGGTGTGCGTTGGACAAGTATTTTGTAAATGAGCTTGACTCTTGTTCTATGATGTCATTTTGAAATGGTTTGCCCTTAGTCCCTATTTCCCGTTAATTAATGTTGATTGTACTTCCGCGACCGATGAAGTGTGATGACAAGTTTGAGAGGCTTGTTTGGGGTTCCTTCGGGTTCCTCATTCGCCATGTCACGTCTAGGCCCTAGGCTTGGGTCGTGACAAGCTTGGTATCAGAGCACTAGGTTGTTAAATCCTCGGAGTCCAACACACCGCGTTGAGTAGAGTCCTAATCATGGTTGTGAAGCGCGCCACGACTATGAATGGGAGGCTACAAAACGTTTTAGGAAAGGTTTCCCTTCTTCATGTTCTATGTCGTGCTTAGAGTGCGATAAGGTGATTCCTCCCTAACGCTTGTTCTTTGGATTGCTAGATCATCATGCCAAACATGAGGGGAAGACGGGCCCGATCACCGGAAGAGCCACCCACCAATGGTGAGCTCCGTGATGCACTCACCATGCTTGCACAAGTGGTAGCTAACCAAGTGCAACAAGGAGCCCAAGCTCCTCGAACTACCACCCCGGGGGAAAGGGTGAGAGATTTCATGAGGATGAACCCTCCGGTCTTCCATGGTTCAAAGGTGGATGAGGACCCGCAAGAGTTCATCGATGAGGTATGCAAAATCTTGACCATTATGGATGTTGGTGCTTGTGAGAAGGCGGAATTGGCGGCCTACCAACTCAAGGGGGTTGCTCAAATTTGGTTTGATCAATGGAAGGGTGAGAAAGGTAATGGCTATGTGGTGTTGTGGGAGGAGTTTAAACTTGCTTTCCTTAATAGGTTCTTCCCTCTTGAGCTTAGGGAGGCAAAGTTGGTGGAGTTCATGAACTTGAAGCAAGGAGCTATGAGTGTGAGGGAGTATGCCCTCAAATTTGTCCAACTCTCCAAGTATGCACCTCACTTGGTGGCCGACTCTAGGTCGAGGATGAACAAATTTGTGATGGGTGTATCCGACTTGGTTAGTGAGGAGTGTCGGTCCGCTATGCTCATTGGAGATATGGATTTGTCTCGGTTGATGACTTATGCCGAGCAAATGGAGGAGGAGAAATTGAGGAAGAGAAGGGGGCACGAGGCCAAGAGGGCCCGATTGGAGAATAGGTTCCCTAAGGGTGCTAGATTTCATCAAGGCCGAGGAAACCCTCATGTCAACCGGGGATTTGCTATCAATGTTCCTAGACCTCAAGGGGGAGGTGAAGTGGGTTCTATGGATGTATGCCCTAAGTGTGGGAGGAAGCATGGTGGTCCTTGCATGAAGGGTTCGGGTGCTTGCTTTGAATGTGGAGAAGTGGGTCATAAGAGGTTTGAATGTCCCAAGATCCGCAACAAGGTCCGAAGTGCTAACACTACTCCTTTGGGTAGAGGTGCTTCTCAAAGTGGTGCCCCAAGGGACAATCGATTTTATGCTTTGCATGGTAGACAAGGTGTTAATGAGACTCCGGATGTGGTGACCGGTATGTTGCAAATCTTTGATCTTGATGTTTATACTTTGATTGATCCGGGTGCCACCCTTTCCTTTGTTACCCCCTTAGTTGCTAGAAAATTTCATGTCGAGTCGGAATTGTTGCATGAGTCATATGAAGTATCCACTCCCATTGGTGTCTCTATTGTTGCTAGAAAAGTGTATAGAAATTGTCCGGTTTGCATATTAAATAAGTTGTTGCCTTGTGATCTTGTTGAGTTGAACATGGTGGATTTTGATGTTATTCTTGGGATGGATTGGTTGCATGCATATTATGCTTCTATTGATTGTAGGACTCGTAAAGTCAAGTTCCGATTTCCTAATGAACCCGTCCTTGAGTGGGAGAGCCGGGATGTTGTGGTGAAGGGGAAATTCATTTCTTGCATTAAAGCCCATAGGTTGATTTCCAAAGGGTGCTTGTACCATATTGTGAGAGTCAATGATGTGGAGTCTAAAGTCCCTCCTATTGAGTCTATTCCGGTTGTTAATGAGTTTCTAGATGTCTTCCCAGAAGACCTTCCCGGTGTCCCTCCCGAAAGGGAGATAGATCTTGGTATAGACCTCCTTCCCGATACTCAACCTATTTCTATCCCCCCTTACCGTATGGCCCCGGCGGAGTTGAAAGAGTTGAAAGAGCAATTAAAAGATTTGTTAGAGAAGGGGTTTATTAGACCTAGTCATTCTCCCTGGGGTGCTCCGGTTTTGTTTGTGAAGAAGAAAGATGGGTCTCTTAGAATGTGTATTGATTATCGACAACTTAATAGGGTCACCGTCAAGAATAGGTATCCTCTTCCAAGGATTGACGATTTATTTGACCAATTGCATGGGGCTAGTCACTTCTCTAAGATTGATCTTCGGTCAGGGTATCATCAAGTGAAGGTGAGGGAGTGTGATATTCTCAAGACGGCCTTTCGTACTAGGTATGGGCACTATGAGTTTGTGGTGATGTCTTTCGGGTTGACTAATGCTCCGGCTCTCTTTATGGATTTGATGAATAGGGTTTTCAAACCCTACCTTGATTCTTTTGTGGTGGTGTTTATAGATGACATCTTGATCTATTCTCGGGGTGAGGAAGAGCACAAGGGTCACTTGAGGGTTGTACTCCAAAGATTGAGGGAAGAGAAGTTGTACGCTAAATATGAAAAGTGTGAGTTTTGGTTGAAGGAAGTTGCTTTCCTAGGCCATGTGGTGTCGGGGGATGGTATTAAGGTGGATCCTAAGAAGACCGATGTTATTAGGAATTGGCCTAGACCTTTGACCCCGTCGGATATAAGGAGTTTCTTGGGTTTAGCGGGTTATTATAGGAGATTTGTGGAAGGGTTTTCTTCTCTTGCTTCTCCTATGACTAAGTTGACTCAAAAGAAGGCTAAATTTGTGTGGTCGGATGAGTGTGAGGAAAGCTTCCAAACTTTGAAAGAAAGGCTTGTGTCCGCTCCTATTTTGTCACTTCCGGATGGGTTAGAAGGTTTTGTTGTTTATTGTGATGCTTCCCGTATTGGTTTGGGTTGTGTGTTGATGCAAAGTGGTAAGGTTATAGCCTATGCTTCTAGGCAACTTAAGGTTCATGAAAAAAATTACCCAACCCATGATCTTGAATTGGCCGCCGTGGTTTTTGCTTTAAAGATTTGGCGTCATTATTTGTATGGGGTGCATGTTGATATCTTCACCGACCATAAGAATCTCCAATATGTGTTCACGCAAAAAGATCTTAACTTGAGACAAAGGAGGTGGTTAGAATTCCTTAAGGATTATGATATGAGTGTTCACTATCATCCGGGGAAAGCTAATGTGGTGGCGGATGCATTGAGTAGAGTGTCCATGGGTAGCTTGGCTCATGTGGAGGAAGGTAGTAAAGAGTTGGCTAAGGAGGTCCATCGGTTGGCCAAATTGGGAGTTAGGTTAGAAGGGGTGGATAGTGGAGGAGTAGTTGTTGTTGATGGTTCAAGGTCTTCCTTGGTTGATGAGGTGATAGTCAAGCAAGATCTTGATCCTTCTTTGGTAGAATTAAAGGCTTCGGTGAGTAGTGGTAAGGTGGAGGTTTTCTCCCAAGGGGGAGATGGTGCCCTTAGGTACCAAGGTAGATTATGTGTTCCTTGTGTGGATGGTGTGAGGGAAAGAATCCTTGATGAGGCTCATAATTCTTTTTATTCTATTCATCCGGGGTCAACAAAGATGTATAGAGACTTGAGGGATGTGTATTGGTGGGGCGGTATGAAGAAGGACATTGCAAAATTTGTTTCGGGTTGCCATAGTTGTCAACAAGTCAAGGCCGAACATCAAAGGCCGGGTGGCCTAACTCAAGACATTGAGATACCTACTTGGAAGTGGGAAGAAATCAACATGGATTTTGTAGTGGGCTTACCCAAGGCTAGAAGAGGCTTTGATTCGGTTTGGGTGGTGGTTGATCGGATGACAAAGTCGGCTCATTTCCTACCGGTTAAAACTACTTACGGGGCTGAAGAGTATGCCAAGTTGTACATTCATGAATTGGTAAGGTTGCATGGGATTCCTTTGTCTATCATCTCGGATCGTGGTGCCCAATTCACTTCTCACTTTTGGAAGTCATTCCAAAGGGGTCTTGGTACAAAGGTAAAGCTTAGCACGGCCTTCCACCCTCAAACGGATGGCCAAGCCGAAAGAACAATTCAAACCTTGGAGGATATGCTTAGAGCTTGTGTATTGGAGTTGAAAGGTAGTTGGGATGATCATCTTCCTTTGATTGAATTTGCATACAACAATAGTTATCATTCTAGTATCGGTATGGCTCCTTTTGAGGCACTTTATGGTAGACGGTGTAGGTCACCGGTTGGGTGGTTTGAAGTTGGAGAGGTGGCCTTGTTGGGTCCGGATCTGGTCATGGATGCTCTTGAGAAGGTAAGGATGATTAGGGAGAGGTTGAAAACAGCCCAAAGTCGTCAAAAGTCTTATGCCGATGTGAGGAGACGGGATCTTGAATTCAAAGTGGGTGATTGGGTTTATTTGAAAGTTTCTCCAATGAAAGGTGTGGTTCGTTTTGGTAAGAAGGGGAAATTAAGTCCTAGGTATGTCGGTCCTTATGAGATAATAAGAAGGGTTGGTAAAGTAGCCTATGAGTTGGGGTTGCCCAAGGAGATGGAATTAGTTCATCCGGTATTCCATGTATCGATGTTGAGGAAATGTGTTGGTGATCCTAACGCTATTGTACCTCTTGAGGTTGTGGGTGTTGTAGAAGATAATTTGACGTATGAAGAAGTCCCGGTTCAGATCTTAGATAGACAAGTTAAAAGGTTGAGGAACAAAGAAGTGGCGTCCGTTAAGGTGCTTTGGAGAAATCAACAAGTGGAGAGTGCTACTTGGGAGGCCGAAGCGGACATGCAAAGACGTTATCCTTATCTATTCAACTCCACTCAAGCCTAAGGTATTAAATCAAGTCCTTTGTACTCCATTGAGTCTTACATTTCAGCCCCTGAATCATTAATGTGCATATATGTTTAAATTGATGAGTTATGGATGCTTTACACTAAGTTTTGAAATCTTGAAGTGATGTTTAAATAAAATTTTTGCATTCATGTTGGGGCTGATATGTTCTTACTAAGTCTTGCCTTGTACGTCTCTTCCACATTCGGGGACGAATGTTCCCAAGGGGGAGATATTGAAATGACCCAAAAGGTTCTTAAAAATGTGCTTCGGAAGTTACCGGAAACTTGTTTAGCTATATCAAAAAAAATCCGTTTCGTTTTTCGAAAATCCGACTTCATATTCTTGTTTAGGGGGTCAAATTGAGTGGGAAATGGGTCTAACCCAAATTTTAGAGCAACCGTATCAAAATCCGAAATTTCCAAGTGAAGCCTTTTTCGAGGGTCTACTTTGGAGGGTCATATCTCCTAGCACACAAATAATTGGGTGGCCCATAACATATCCATGGAAAGCCCTTTGAGTTAGCTACCTAACGCACTTCGTTTCACCTCATTCGGAGTTCGGACGAAGAAGTTATGCCCATTTTCGTAAAATCTGTCCGGCAGGAAATGCAATTTCCAGTGAGCGTTTTTACTGTTCACCCGCCTCATTTTTTTTTCTAAGTGTTGGACCATTTTTCCAAAGGGCATATGTTATTTCCTATATACCATTAGTTCAATTCCCATCTCTAAAACATTTCCCAAAACACCTCTCCCATACTTAGACACATTTTCTCTCAAGTTCTCTCAAGAACCCTAATCCAAAACCTTCCTCAAGATTGAAGAGACTCTTGCTCCAAGTTCCAAGCTTCCATTGAAGACACTCTCAAGACCTTCATAAGAACTCAAGGTATGTGGTGTTGAACTCATGGGTCCTTCCACCCATAGTGCCTAGACTCTATTCTACTCACTAATTCATGGTTTAAGTTAAGATTCATAAATTAGTCTTGTTCTTTGTAATAATTTCCTGCACATTGAATTTTAAACATGAAAAGTGATTGTTTTGAGCATGTTGTGACTCTAGAACTTGAATCTAAATTTGGAATGGATGTGGAGATTTTCATGTGGTATTGTGGGTGTTAAAAGGTGTTGTTGTAGGTTGTTCACTGGTTTGGCTGCATAATTACTACCCTATTTTCCATGCTCTTTGATTCCATTACATGCCTTCAAGGTGTTTGACAAAATGTCCAACTATGGAGAATTGATGAATCGATGCTTTAAAGCTTGAGTTATGAGATGTATGGCAATCCAGAGATGTGTTGATGACAAACTAAGCTTGTGTATATGTTCATTCCATACGTGAGATTGCATTAGAGCCTAATGGGAATTTCCTATATAAAGTGTTGCATGACCATGCCCGGTCCGGGGGAAAAGAACCGGACAACCATGTGAGAGGTTTATATCTCACCACCTAGGATGCTTGGGGTGTGACCAACATCAACCATGTGAGAGGTTTATATCTCACCACCTAGGATGCTTGGGGTGTGACCAACATCAACCATGTGAGGGGTTTATACCTTGCCACCAGGGTGTCCGGGTGTGAACGGCATCCCCCATCCTAAGTTGGGGTTATAGATTGGTTGGATCATGCATACACATATGATATCTACTATTAGTATAGATTTACTTAAACATGTTTTGACTTCACTTTGATCATGCATCCTCATATTGTTATTCATAATGCCTATGAAACTATTTCTTGTATTTCGATTGTGTCCTTGTCTATTGTTGTGTTGCACCCCGCATACTTAGTACATTCCAAGTACTAACGCATATTTTGCCTACATGATGTCACCATGTAGGGACCGGAGCTACTCTTGATCCTTCTCTCCATTCACGTGGCTAGTACGGTGCTTATCCGAGTTTGTTGGTGAGTCCTCAATGATTCGAGGGCTATGTTATGTTTCCTACTACTATGTTTTGAGACTTTAGCTTGCAATTGTATTTTGACTATGAGGGGAGCCGGTAGTATGTCATGGCCCCCGTCCTATCTATGTATGTAGAGGTGTGCGTTGAACAAGTATTTTGTAAATGAGCTTGACTCTAGTTCTATGAGGTCATTTTGAAATGGTTTGCCCTTAGTCCCTATTTCCCGTTAATTAATGTTGATTGTACTTTCGTGACCGATGAAGTGTGATGACAAGTTTGAGAGGCTTGTTTGGGGTTCCTTCGGGTTCCTCATTCGCCATGTCATGTCTAGGCCCTAGGCTTGGGTCGTGACATCGAGTGTTTAGAAATTATATAGACCTATTCATTATTGTCTTTATTGATGACATCTTGATATTCTCTAAAATTGAGGATGATCACATGAATCATTTGAGGATAGTTTTGCAAGTCCTCAAAGATCACCAACTCTATGCTAAGTTTAGCAAGTGTGAGTTTTGGCTAAGATCGGTTGCTTTCCTTGGTCACATTGTTTCTAGTGAGGGTATAGAAGTTGATCCAAAGAAAATTGATGCGGTCAAAAGTTGGCCTAGACCTTTGAGTCCTTCCGACATCCGAAGCTTTTTGGGTTTGGCCGGTTACTACCGGAGGTTTGTTGAGGGATTTTCATCTATTGCCTCTCCATTAACGGCCTTCACTCAAAAGAAGTCCAAGTTCAAATGGTTGGAATCTTGTGAAAGGAGCTTCCAATTGTTGAAAGACAAGCTCACCTCTGCTCCGGTCTTGACCTTACCGGAGGGCACCGAAGGGTTTGTAGTATATTGTGACGCTTCCCGAGTGGGTTTGGGTTGTGTCCTCATGCAGCATGGTAAGGTTATAGCTTATGCCTCGAGACAACTCAAGGTGCATGAGAAGAATTATCCAACTCATGACCTTGAGCTAGCGGCCGTAGTCTTTGCCTTAAAGATTTGGAGACACTATCTCTATGGGGTACATGTGGATGTGTTTACCGACCACAAGAGCCTTCAATATGTTTTTACACAAAAAGAATTGAATCTCTGATAAAGGAGGTGGTTGGAACTCTTGAAAGATTACGATATGAGTGTACTTTACCACCCTGGAAAAGCAAATGTGGTTGCGGATGCTTTGAGTGGTGTATCTATGGGTAGTGTGTCACATGTGGAAGAAGAGAAAAGGGAGTTAGCCCCTGATGTACATAGGCTAGCTCGGTTGGGTGTCCGACTTGAAGATTCCCCAAAAGAAGGTGTCATGGTCCGTCATAATTTCGAGACATCGGTTGTTGTTGACGTGAAGTCTAAGCAACATCTTGACCCTATTTTGATGGAACTAAAAGAGTCGGTTCTCAACAAAGCAATAGAAACTTTCTCTTAAGGAGAAGATGGGGTACTTAGGCACCAAGAGAGGTTAGGGGTGCCGGATGTGGATGGCCTAAGAGAGACAATCTTAGAGGAGGCCCATGGGTCCCGATACTCCATCCATCCGGGAGCCACCAAAATGTATCGCGACTTACGTGAGATTTATTTGTGGAACGGAATGAAAAGAGACATAGCAAAATTTGTGGCTAGGTGCTCCAATTGCCAACAAGTCAAAGCCGAGCACCAAGGACCGGGAGGTCTAACTCAAGATATTGATATCCCCACTTAGAAGTGGGAAGATGTCAATATGGATTTCGTGGTAGGTTTGCCTCGAACCCGTAGGCAACATGACTCCATTTGGGTCATTGTGGATAGATTGACTAAATCAGCCCATTTTCTTCCCGTCAAGGTTTCTTATTCGGCGGAAGATTATGCTAAGTTGTACATTAAGGAGATTGTGAAGTTGCATGGGGCCCCATTGTCGATTATTTCGGATAGAGGTGCCCAATTTACTTCCCATTTTTGGAGGTCTTTCCAAAGTGGGCTTGGTACTCAAGTGAAACTTAGTACCGCATTTCACCTTCAAACGGATGGTCAAGCGGAACGCACCATCCAAACCTTAGAAGACATGTTGAGAGCATGTGTCATTGACTTCAAAGGTAATTAGGATGACCACCTACCTTTGATAGAATTTTCCTACAACAATAGCTACCACTCAAGTATTGCTATGGCACCCTTTGAAGCACTTTATGGTAGAAGGTGTCGATCTCCGGTTGGGTGGATTGAAGTGGGCGAATTTGCTCTTCTTGGTCCCGAGGTTGTCTATGAGGCCATAGAGAAAGTTTGACTTATAAGAGATAGGTTGAAAACGGCTCATAGTCGGCAAAAGTCTTATACCGATAATAGAAAGAGAGATCTTGAATTTGAAGTTGGTGATTGGGTCTACTTGAAGATCTCACCCATGAAAGGGGTGATGAGGTTTGGTAAGAAGGGGAAACTTAGCCCCCGGTACGTTGGGCCTTATGAGATCTTGAAGCGTGTCGGAAAGGTCGCTTATGAGTTGAAATTGCCCAATGAATTGGCCCCGATTCACCCGGTGTTGCATATTTCTATGTTAAAGAAGTGTATAGGTGAACCGGTGTCCATTCTCCCTCTGGAAGGTTTAGGGCTGAATGAGAACCTTTCTTATGAAGAGGTTCCGGTCGAAATCTTAGATCGTCAAGTTAAGAAGTTGAGGAATAAAGAGGTTGCCTCCGTAAAAGTCCTATGGAGAAACCACCTAGTTGAGGGTGCAACATGGGAGGCCGAGGCCGATATGAAGTCCCGCTACCCTCATCTTTTTCCTCCTACCCCTAGCCACAGTTGAGGTTAGTAGTTTCTCTTAATTTGGTATAAATTGAAAATCATGTGTGTTGACGATTATGGCATGATTTCTTGTATGTGCATATTTTGTTTTTGTTAAAAATTCATGCTTAAGTTGTATTTTTAATTTTTCATGAATTTTGTTTCTCATGGTTGAAATTGCATCCATATATGTTGTGTGATGTTGTCTTCATGAGAGTTAAAATGAGCATGCTCGATGTTGTCTTGTTAAAGAAATGTCTTGTTGATTGCTTAATATATATGTTGAGGCTCATTGAATATGGAGAAGGTAGTTCCTCCTATACTTATGTGAAGTAATGAGTTTTGAGCATAGTGATGTTGTGGATTTAATTCCTATATAATATGATGACATGATGTTGTTGATGTGACTGGTTGTTGTGCTGCTAGTTTGAGTCATTGTCTCCCTAGAAAGAAGTCCAAGTGACATTCGGGGATGAATGTTCCTAAGGAGGGGATATTGTAACACCCCGGAATTTCTATGACTTAAGTTAGAACCTCACCTTATGAATAATGACTTAAAATATAGTAAAAATGATGTTTATGAACCTAAACTAATGTAATTGACTTGGTTTGGAAGAGTAAAAGTCTTAACGTCAAGAAAACGACCATGAAGTCTGGAAACTAGAGAAAAATGTGTTCTAGTGTGTCCTTAGCTTTTGGGCAGGTTTGGGAGTGTCGTATGATGGTAAAATCTTGTAAAAAGGTTTAAATTAGGTAAGTTATGTTCATAGGGTCAAAAACGTCCGGGTACGACCCCCCAATGACCCCTTAGGGGTCCTTGAGGAGGACCCAAACATGGACCCAAAAGCTGGCAAGACTGTAGCAAACGACGAGACCAAGACTCACGGCCCGTAGACTGGTCGACGGACCGTAAGTCATGGCTGTGAGCCTATACTTAGTCGTGGGAGACTTGACCCCCCAAAAGGGAGCCTCAGTACCAAACGACGGATGACCAGCACGGTCCGTAACTCCACCTACGGTCCGTAGGTGGAGGGTCGTTAGTCCTGGCAGTTGTTAAGTTTTAGTTTTAGTTTATAGGTCTTAGTTTTAGTTAGTTATTTAATTAAGGGTTAAGATGGGTGGTTAGTTAACTAATTACCATTCTAAACCTAACTATAAGACCCTAACCTTAAGACTTTAACTCACACAACTAAACCCACAAGTCAAACTCATTCTTTCTCAAAACCCTCTCAACTAAGAACCCCATCGAAGAAGAAGACCAAGGTTCATCTAGGGCAGCAAGGTTTCGATTTTTCCCCATCAGTTCTCATGGAAGAAACTAAAGTATGGTTGCTTATCACTCTTGGGATTCCTTTCCCCAAGAGGTCCCTTCAAGATGAATTTCAAAATCTCCAATTTCTAGGTTTTCAATCCAAAAACGTGGGTCTTCTTTCTAAAGTGAAATTGATGTTATAAACTGAATTTGATTGATGTTATATGAACAATTATGAATGAATTTATGTTGTATTTGTGGTTTCTTGAAGAATTCCCCATGAGACCCATGTTTCTCCTTTTTTCCTAATTGTAACCCTAGTTTGTGTTGGATATTGATTGTGGGCTATGAATTGAAGGTGATGTTATATAATTCATGTTTGTATGATGATTCTACCCTAGGTTATGTATTATTTCTATGGAATTAGGGTTGAGTCTTTGAATAAAGCCTTGAAGGCTATGAATTGAATATGTCAATTGATTATATTGATGTTGATGATGTTATTACTTCATGAATTACCTTGTATTATGTATTGGTTATGAACCGATTGGTGATTGAAATATGAATGTCCTAGGACGGGTAAGAAGGTATGAAGGTTGGTTCTTCTTTGAACTCAAGTATGGAAGGTGAATTACTTAGATTGTAATGATGCTATACCTAATGTGTTGTTGTGGTGTTGATGACCTATTTTCCTCATCCTTGACCCTCTACACTTGAATTAGCTACGAAATATGTATGTATGTTATGGTATGATTGCTATATGATTGAAAGGTAGTTCTCATGATTATAGTGTAATGTGAAGTGAAAGGGTTACTCACTTACTAAGTGTTTCTAAAGTGAAAGGATTGTTACTCACTTATGAACTCATATCAGCTATTATGGTAAGGTGTTTTCATAAAAGTCTAGTAAAGGGTAATTTGAACTTATGTGATGACTAAAGATGATTACAAAAAGGGAATTAGATGCTTAGCACCGAAAGGGCAAGTAAATGAGATGGTGGTCTAACGATCAGTAAGTCCGGCTACCCACATGGGTTTCCTCACGTGTAGCAAGTCCGGATTACCCACAGTATGTGTTGTCTCATGAGATGGAAATCCCCACATTTAGTAAGTTAGGATTTCTAGGAGCAATCTCCTTGACCCTTAACTATGTGCCCACATAGGACTTTAGCTTAGTGGATCCACCTAGATAGCTATGTATGAATGGTTACACCTTAGGCAAATGTTAACCCTCTCTTTTCGGTGTGGGAGTAAAACACCAGATTCCATGTAGCTCTCATGGTCTATGTCAGTTATGGCAATATCTCCCTAATGTAAAAGTAAATGAAGGTATGAAAGGTGTGAACTATTACTAGGACTTTCTTGAGGGTTTCCACATAGTATAAAGGAGGGTATGGGACTTCTCTTGCACATTGCACTTGTGGGATCCTAAGAGATGGTTGTAGTAGTGTTCTCTTCTGATTATGATGAAGTAGGTTACTTAATGTGATACTTGGCTTTGAGTAGGGTTGTGGGATTCTATGCTTTGCATTGTACTAGTATTGCTCGGGTTGTCTACATGTTGAGATGATATCATGTTGGGTGGTACCATGATGCTTACATTGTGTGCATATTGTATTTACTTGGTAAAAAGCATGTTTTGGCTAAATGTCCTTTTATGCATGTTTCAAATGGTTTTTATGCATAATAGCCATACTTAGTACGTGTGTAGTACTAATCCATATTTTTCCCTTTTCCCCACACATTTAGGTTCGGGAGGTTAAAGATTCAAGCTTACTTTTCAAGGCACTTGGAGTTGTTTCCCCAAGTTGGTGAGTCCTCAAGTCCGAGGACGAGACCATATGATCTAGCTTCTATGTTTAGTCTTTTGATTATGTTGAAAGACATTGTCGTACTTTCCTATTCTAGGCTTCTAATTGATGTAAGGGCTAAGTCCCATTTTCGATACTTCTATGTCTAGATGGTACATTGTGATGAAGTTAGATTCTATTCCATATATGAAGTGAAGTTGAACTTCCAAATTAAAAGTTTTAAACTTTTCGTAATTTTATTCTATGATACATGCTATGATGAAGGCTAAGGGCTTGTATAAGACCTTTTTGAGGTCGAATATGCCGGTAATGACTAGGGGGTGCTCTCGGGTCGTTACAAACTTGGTATTAAAGCACAAGGTTGAGAATAATGTCGGATCCATGTCACAAGATACCACGTCGAGTAGAGTCTTGTTCATGGGTGTGAAGCGCGCCACACTTATGAATGAGAGGCTATGAGGTGCTTAGGAACATTCACTCTTTTGTTACTCCATAATCGTGCCTAAGAGTCTTAACTCTATTTCGTCCTTTTCTTCTAATCCTTCTCTTGTGCTTATAGGCAATGAATACAAGAAGGAATAACGCAAGGAGGGCCGGTGAGGAGAATGTAAATGAGGCGGTTCCCCCTCAATCTCCTCAAAACCCTCCAGTTCCTATTAAAGAAGGGGCTATGTCTAATGTTGAGATAAGGTTGGCTATTCATAATTTGACTCAAGTGTTGGCCACTCAAGTTGCTAGGGATGCTAGGGTGCAAGTGAACCCCAATGCTAGCACTACCTCTTCTAGGATAAGGGATTTCAGAAGAATGAATCCCCCAACTTTCTTTGGCTCCAAAGTGGAAGAAGATCCACAAGGATTCATTGACGAAGTGTTTAAGGTTCTAGAGGCTATGGGTGTGTCTTCTCAAGAAAAGGCGAAGTTAGCCGCCTATCAACTCAAAGATGTGGCACAAGTGTGGTATGAACAATGAAAGGAGGGGAGACTTATTAGAGAGGGTCCAATAAGTTGGGCTACACTCAAATTGGCTTTTCTTGATAGGTTTTTCCCCTTGGAACTAAGGGAGAGGAAAATGCAAGAATTTATTAACCTTCGTCAAGGGGGTATGAGTGTGAAGAAGTATGGCCTCAAGTTCTCTCAATTGTCTAAACATGCTCCTACTTTGGTGTCGAACTCTAGAGCTACAATTAACAAATTCGTTATGGGGGTATCCGATCTTGTGGTGAATGAATGTAGGTCGGTTATGCTAATCCCAAGCATGGACATTTCTCGTCTTATGGTTCATGCCGAACAAATTGAGGAGCAAAACCTTAAGCAAGTTGGTAGGGAATTGAAGAGGTCAAGGGCCGATGATGGAAATTCTTCTAAGATTAGGTTTGAAATCCAAGATAAGCCAAAGTTCAAAAAGAGGTTTTCCAACCAAGGTCCTTCTAACACGCCAAGAGTCAACAAAGGTGAAGTGTCTACCCCCAAACCTCAAGAAGCAAGAGGTGGTGGTCCTTATGTTGGGTAGCCTATTTGTGCAAAGTGTGGTCGAAAGCATGAAGGCAAATGTCTAGTTGGCACGGGTAATTGCTATGGTTGCGGTAAGAGCGGCCACATGAGGAGGGACTGCCCTATGCTAAAGGCTCAAGGAAGGGAGAATGCTCAAGCACAAGCAAGTGGCCCAAATCCCGATGCCCCAAAGAAGAATCGCTTCTATGCTCTCCAATCCCGAGGTGATCAAGAGAGCTCTCCGGATGTTGTGACCGGTATGCTTTAAGTATTATCAATTAATGTTTTTGCATTGTTGGATCCCGGTGCCACTTTGTCTTTTGTAACCCCTTTAGTGGCTATGAATTTTGATATGCTTCCCAATGTCTTGGATGAACCCTTTTTGGTTTCTACCCCGGTGGGTGATTCCATAGTTGCTAAAAGAGTTTATAAGGGTTGCCCCATATCATTGCCCAATAGAGTCACTTTGGTTGATTTGGTGGAACTTGATATGTTAGAGTTTGATTTTATATTGGGGATGGATTGGCTTCATGCTTGTTTTGCGTCCATAGATTGTAGGACCCGAATTGTGAAATTTCAATTTCCTAATTAACCCATTTTTGAATGGAAAGGGGGTAATTCCATTCCTAGGGGAAGGATCATTTCTTGTATAAAAGCTTGTAAGTTGATTTCTAAGGGTTGTCTCTATCATATTGTGAGGGTTAAGGATCTTGAGTCCGAGATTCCTCCTTTAGAGTCGGTCCGCATAGTGAAGGATTTTTCGAAAGGCTTTCCCGATCACTTACCCGGGATTCCTCCCGAACGGTAGATAGATTTCGGCATAGATTTATTGCCGGATATACAACCCATTTCAATCCTTCCTTACCGTATGGCTCCGGCGTAGTTGAAGGAATTGAAAACTCAACTCAAAGATTTGTTGGATCAGGGTTTCATCCAACCTAGTATATCACCTTGGGGTGCACCGGTGTTATTTGTGAAGAAGAAGGTTGGATCTCTTCGTATGTGTGTTGATTACCGACATTTAAATAAGGTGACCATTAAGAACTAGTATCCACTCACTAGGATTGATCACTTATTTGATCAACTTCAAGGAGCAAGTTACTTTTCAAAAATTGATTTGAGGTCGGGTTATCACCAACTTAGGGTGAGAGGCGTTGATGTTCTGAAAACAGCCTTCTGAACAAGATATGGTCATTTTGAGTTCTTAGTGTTGTCCTTTGGTCTTACAAATGCCCCGACGGCTTTCATGGACCTTATGAATCGTGTGTTTAGAAATTATATAGACCTATTTATTATTGTCTTTATTGATGACATCTTGATATTCTCTAAAAGTGAGGATGATCACATGAATCATTTGAGGATAGTTTTGCAAGTCCTCAAAGATCACCAACTCTATGATAAGTTTAGCAAGTGTGAGTTTTGGCTAAGATCGGTTGCTTTCCTTGGTCACATTGTTTCTAGTGAGGGTATAGAAGTTGATCCAAAGAAAATCGATGTGGTCAAAAGTTGGCCTAGACCTTTGAGTCCTTTCGACATCCGAAGCTTTTTGGGTTTGGCCGGTTACTACCGGAGGTTTGTTGAGGGATTTTCATCTATTGCATCTCCATTAACGGCCTTTACTCAAAAGAAGTCCAAGTTTGAATAGTCGGAATCTTGTGAAAGGAGCTTCCAATTGTTGAAAGACAAGCTCACCTCTGCTCCGGTCTTGACTTTACCGGAGGGCACCGAAGGATTTGTGGTATATTGTGACCCTTCCCGAGTGGGTTTGGGTTGTGTCCTCATGCAGCATGGTAAGGTTATAGCTTATGCCTCGAGACAACTCAAGGTGCATGAGAAGAATTATCCAACTCATGACCTTGAGCTAGCGGCCGTAGTCTTTGCCTTAAAGATTTGGAGACACTATCTCTATGGGGTACATGTGGATGTGTTTACCGACCACAAGAGCCTTCAATATGTTTTTACACAAAAAGAATTGAATCTCCGACAAAGGAGGTGGTTGGAACTCTTGAAAGATTACGATATGAGTGTACTTTACCACCCTGGAAAAGAAAATGTGGTTGCGGATGCTTTGAGTCGTGTATCTATGGGTAGTGTGTCACATGTGGAAGAAGAGAAAAGGGAGTTAGCCCGTGATGTACATAGGCTAGCTCGGTTGGGTGTCCGACTTAAAGATTCCCCAAAAGAAGGTGTCAAGGTCCGTCATAATTCCGAGTCATCGGTTGTTGTTGACGTGAAGTCTGAGCAACATCTTGACCCTATTTTGATGGAACTAAAAGAGTCGGTTCTCAACAAAGCAATAGAAACTTTCTCTCAAGGAGAAGATGGGGTGCTTAGGCACCAAGGGAGGTTATGTGTGCCGGATGTGGATGGCCTAAGAGAGACAATCTTAGAGGAGGCTCATGGGTCCCGATACTCCATCCATCCGGGAGCCACCAAAATGTATCGCGACTTACGTGAGATTTATTGGTGGAACGGAATGAAAAGAGACATAGCAAAATTTGTGGCTAGGTTCTCCAATTGCCAACAAGTCAAAGCCGAGCACCAAGGACCAGGAGGTCTAACTCAAGATATTGATATCCCCACTTGGAAGTGGGAAGATGTCAATATGGATTTCGTGGTAGGTTTGCCTCGAACCCGTAGGCAACATGACTC
>NC_064285.1:33360635-33412481 GCF_019186545.1 Solanum stenotomum | reverse complement strand
TGGAAATCCCCACGTTTAGTAAGTTAGGATTTCTAGGAGCAATCTCCTTGACCCTTAACTATGTGCCCACATAGGACTTTAGCTTAGTGGATCCACCTAGATAGCTATGTATGAATGGTTACACCTTAGGCAAATGTTAACCCTCTCTTTTCGGTGTGGGAGTAGAACACTGGATTCCATGTAGCTCTCATGGTCTATGTCAGTTATGGCAATATCTCCCTAATGTAAAAGTAAATGAAGGTATGAAAGGTGTGAACTATTACTAGGACTTTCTTAAGGGATTCCACATAGTATAAAGGAGGGTATGGGACTTCTCTTGCACATTGCACTTGTGGGAACCTAAGAGATGGTTGTAGTAGTGTTCTCTTATGATTATGATGAAGTAGGTTACTTAATGTGATACTTGGCTTTGAGTAGGGTTTTGGGATTCTATTCTTTGCATCGCACTAGTATTGCTTGTGTTGTCTACATGTTGAGATGATATCATGTTGGGTGGTACCACGATGCTTACTTTGTGTGGATATTGGATTTACTTGGTAAAAAGCATGATTTGGCTAAATGTCCTTTTGTGCATATTTCGAATGGTTTTTATGCATAATAGCCATACTTAGTACGTGTGTAGTAAGAACCCATATTTTTCCCTTTTCCCCACACATTTAGGTTCGGGCCATTAAAGATTCAAGCTTACTTTTCAAGGCACTTGGAGTTGCTTCCCCAAGTTGGTGATTCCTCAAGTCCGAGGATGAGACCATATGATCTAGCTTCTATGTTTAGTCTTTTGATTATGTTGAAAGACATTGTTGTACGTTCCTATTCTAGGCTTCTAATTGATGTAAGGGCTAAGTCCCATTTTCGATACTTCTATGTCTAGATGGTACATTGTGATGAATTTAGATTTTATTTCCATATATGAAGTGAAGTTGAACTTCCAAAGTAAAAGTTTTAAATTTTCCGTAATTTTATTCTATGATACATGCTATGATGAAGGCTAAGGGCTCGTATAAGACCTCTTTGAGGTCGAATATGCCGGTAACGACTAGGGGGTGCTCTCGGGTCATTACAAACTTGGTATTAAAGCGCAAGGTTGAGAATAATGTAGGATCCATGTCACAAGATACCACGTCGAGTAGAGTCTTGTTCATGGGTGTGAAGCGCGCCACACTTATGAATGAGAGGCTACGAGGTGCTTAGGAACTTTTACTCTTTTGTTACTCCATAATCGTGCCTACGAGTCTTAACTCTATTTCGTCCTTTTCCTCTAATCCTTCTCTTGTGCTTATAGGCAATGAATACAAGAAGGAATAACGGAAGGAGGGCCGGTGAGGAGAATGTAAATAAGGCGGTTCCCCCTCAAGCTCCTCAAAACACTCCAGTTCCTATTGAAGAAGGGGCTATGTCTAATGTTGAGATAAGGTCGGCTATTCATAATTTGACTCAAGTCTTGGCCACTCAAGTTGCTAGGGATGCTAGGGTGCAAGTGAACCCCAATGCTAGCACTTCCGCTTCTAGGATAAGGGATTTCACATGAATGAATCCCCCTACTTTCTTTGGTTCCAAAGTGGAAGAAGATCCACAAGGATTCATTGACGAAGTGTTTAAGGTTCTAGAGGCTATGGGTGTGTCTTCTCAAGAAACTCAAAGATGTGGCACAAGTGTGGTATGAACAATGAAAGGAGGGGAGACTTATTAGAGAGGGTCCAATAAGTTGGGCTACACTCAAATTGGCTTTTCTTGATAGGTTTTTCCCCTTGGAACTAAGGGAGAGGAAAATGCAAGAATTTATTAACCTTCGTCAAGGGGGTATGAGTGTGAAGAAGTATGGCCTCAAGTTCTCTCAATTGTCCAAACATGCTCCTACTTTGGTGTCGAACTTTAGAGCTACAATGAACAAATTCGTTATGGGGGTATCCGATCTTGTGGTGAATGAATGTAGGTCGGCTATGCTAATCCCAAGCATGAACATTTCTCGTTTTATGGTTCATGCTGAACAAATTGAGGAGCAAAAGCTTAAGCAAGTTGGTAGGGAATTGAAGAGGTCAAGGGCCGATGATGGAAATTCTTCTAAGGTTAGGTTTGAAATCCAAGATAAGCCAAAGTTCAAAAAGAGGTTTTCCAACCAAGGTCCTTCTAACACGCCAAAAGTCAACAAAGGTAAAGTGTGTACCCCCAAACCTCAAGAAGCAAGAGGTGGTGGTCCTTATGTTAGGAAGCCTATTTGTGCAAAGTGTGGTCGAAAGCATAAAGGCAAGTGTCTAGTTGGCACGGGTAATTGCTATGGTTGCGGTAAGAGCGGCCACATGAGGAGGGACTGCCCTATGCGAAAGGCTCAAGGAAGGGAGAATGCTCAAGCACAAGCAAGTGGCCCAAATCCCGATGCCCCAAAGAAGAATCGCTTCTATGCTCTCCAATCCCGAGGTGATCAAGAGAGCTCTTCGGATGTTGTGACCGGTATGCTTCAAGTATTTTCAATTAATGTTTTTGCATTGTCGGATCCCGGTGCCACTTTGTCTTTTGTAACCCCTTTAGTGGCTATGAATTTTGATATGCTTCCCGATGTCTTAGATGAACCCTTTTTGGTTTCTACCCCGGTGGGTGATTCCATAGTTGCTAAAAGAGTTTATAGGGATTGCCCCAAATCATTGCCCAATAGAGTCACTTTGGTTGATTTGGTGGAACTTGATATGTTAGACTTTGATGTTATATTGGGGATGGATTGGCTTCATGCTTGTTTTGCGTCCATAGATTGTAGGACCCGAATTGTGAAATTTCAATTTCCTAAACCCATTTTTGAATGGAAAGGGGGTAATTCCATTCCTAGGGGAAGGATCATTTCTTTTATAAAAGCTTGTAAGTTGATTTCTAAGGGTTGTCTCTATCATATTGTGAGGGTTAAGGATCTTGAGTTCGAGATTCCTCCTTTAGAGTCGGTCCCCATAGTGAAGGATTTTTCGGAAGTCTTTCCCGATCACTTACCCGGAATTCCTCCCGAACTGGAGATAGATTTCGGCGAATCACCCACACCGTTCGGCGAGCTCAAACTAGCCCACCGATAGCTCCAGTGTGTTTTAAGGGTTAGGGGTGTATAAAGGGCGATCAAGCGAGACTTTCGGCGAATCGCCGAGTGAACTCGGCAAGTTCAGGCTTCCCGCCAAAAGTTACAGACTCACACTAAGCCAAATCATGAAATTAAAAGCGATCTAGGGGGACTTTGGTGAACCACTAAGTGGTTCGGCGAGCTCGACCCAGCTCGCCTAACTGCCCAACGTGCCAATTTTTGACCCCTCTTCCCAAAATCAAGCCCGCATCCCCCGTAAACAAAATCAAACAACACACTTATTCAATTAAACCCAGACCCATATGACCCATGCCACCGGGGTACTCAGACTTCCCCTGGTTTGGCCTAAATTGACCATTTGACGACTTTTTCTCTTTAGAATTACGTCAAACGCTCCATCATTGGGAAAATCACTTCATTTAGTACAATTTGGGTTACTCAGACTTCACCCGACTAGACCCAACAACAAAATATCGCAACCAATAATTTAAGATCACTTTTAAAGAACGAAACTTGGGAAATCAACAATATAAGCATTTCAGGCATGATATCAAAACTAAAATACGCAAGCAAGCACACAATTACGATTTTAGAGCAGGCCCAACACACATCAATAAGATTTAAACAATTGCATTTGAATTTAACCGTTATTTAAGAGTTCAGGGTTCGAAAAACCAACCTTTTAGCCGAAATATAAATTTGTAAAGCTAGGTGGCAATGTATTCCAACTCTGAGCACAAGATCAACGAGCAAAAAGTGATAAAACTGCAAAAATAAAGAAAATATACAATGCGGGTCTGATTGTATGAGGCTGAAATGCGGGAATATGAAAGAGTTTGAAATTTTGAACCTTTGGCCCTTTAAAACCTTTTGGTTCGTGGCCCTTCGGCAATATTAGTCATCCTCGTCGAACAATTCGGCGACACGCTGAATGGTTACTTACCTCACCGAGTTTTATAGGACCTCCAGTTAATTTGGTGGTCCAAACGGCGAACAAAGTCGGGCTCGTCGACTTGTTCGGTGAGTAACCGACTCTTCCATGGGCTCATCGAGTTTTAATGACTCTTACCTGTGAGTTTTAGGAGTCCAACAGCGGTCCAAGTCAGGCTTGATGACTTATTCGGAGAGTCACTGACTGGACTTTTGGCTCGCCAACCTTCACTTTCCAAACACATTCCACTTTTCCACACCTGCACAATCAATACCCATTATTCAAAAATAAACACAAAGCATTAAAAACTTGGGTTTCCTCCCAAGAAACACCTTAGTTAACGTCGTGGCATGACGCAAGCACCCACTTAAACTTCGTTCTTGGGGTTTTCCATACTGTCACTAGGCAACCCTTCTTGTTGTCTTGAGTTGAGATGAGACAACATATGACCCATTTGGGTCTCCAGTAGCTTAATAGATATGTAATGAGAAGCAATCATCTAATTTAGCATTGAGACATTTTCTTTTAACTCTTTCAACACTATGTCGTGTTCTTTGACTTTGTAGAGAATGCGTGAGAGTATCTTTTATGTCTGTCCACCCTCATAATCCTTGGGATTTTTATGCTCGTGAGAAAGAATGTACCTCTCTTTCTTTCTGTACAGTACTTCAAATTCCATGATCTTTTTGGCCAAGAGATCCAGCTGGGTCAATTTTTTGGCTAAATTCTGGTCCCTCTCTTGCTCCTTGTTGGTCGTAGTCATGTGATCAAGAAGTTGAGATACTATTGCATAGGGTTGTCGTATTAGACCACCCAGAGAAAGTTGGTCAACCACTCCTCTATTCTCAGGACCAAGACCTCTATAAAAACAATCCAGTAGCATCTTATCTGGGATTCCATGAGTTAGGCACTGCAATAATAGTGTCTTATATCTTAGCCACAACTCATGGATTGTCTCACCCTCCAAGTGTGTAAAATTCAGGATGCTATCCCTAAGAATTATCACATTTGAAGGAGGGAAAAATCGCACTAGGAATGCATTGATAAGCTCTTCCTACGAAGTGATAGAATCTCTTGGCAACTCAGCCAACCACTTACATGCTTCTCTTATTAGAGAAAATAGGAACAATCTCAACCGGATCGATTCTTGAGATATGTTCTTAAAGGAGAACGGTCCACAAAGAACAACAAAGTTCCTTATATGCTCATGGGGATCCTCATGAGCCAACCTACCAAACAAACCCTTTAGTTGTAAGAGCTGCAACATGGTGCTTTTAATGTGGAACACAACGTTCCCTTCAACTGGAGGCAAACGAATGGCACCAACTCCACCCACTAGATTTGAGTCGTTGACATTCGGCTCATTGACATCATTGAGATTCCTGATGTCATCTTGGTCGCCCACTTGGCTACCATTGCTTTTGTTGACACTCATTTCCTCTGTTTTAACAAGCAACACAAAAACCAAAACTAAAAGTAAGTAGATTCAACTATAACTAAAAAGAACACAATTCAACTTCACCAAAAGAATTTCAACCAACACCACTCCCCGGTAGCGATGCCATTTTGATTTAACGTTTTGAGCACACCTCATCCAATTCTAGGTGTTCAATGATCGTAAATTAGTATAAAACCCAACTAAATGAGTTGAGGTAGAATCCCACTGGGAGTGGTACGTGTTTAAGATTCAATTAGGAAGTATAAATGTGGTAAAATTAGTCATAGGAATAAAAAATATCGAATAAAGACATCATTCAAATTAAGGGGTGACACGAATGTCAAATGGGCGGTTTTGGTTTTGATTATTGCATACAAACAACAGTCACAAACAATAAGAATTAAAAATAATGAGACGGATTCTTGGGATGTGATCGATTATAGGCTATTATAGACATATGGGTAATTGAAACTATTAGAAAATAGCTAGATATTAATGAGTAGGCTAGGCTATAAGGGAGGTAAATTTTCTCTTGAACAATTTACCCCGAATCAAGTGATTTCTCTTGAACATCAACAAGCATGCAAAATAAGAGCATCCCACACCTTACTCCATTCACTCTCTCGAGCTGAACATGTGGGATTGGGTTTAGGATTCACTCTCTTGAGATGAACCCAGGTCAACCCAATACCCACAAACCATTAATCAAAAACCTTAGTTCTAAAACCTCTCTCTCGAGCAAGCCAAGAACACAAACATAGAATTGCATTTGCAACCACAATTCTTAAATTAAACAACAATTAATTATTAAACTCACTTTTAAATAGCATTTAAACTAACAATTAACAATACCTATAAACTAAATTAGCCCATAATCACATAATCACATCCCAAGAATTGGGGTTTTAGCTAGACATTATAAAAAGGCAAAAACCATTACCAAATTAATTATCCATCAACTAGGTAATAGTGATTTCTTCCTTACAATGCTCCAATTTGGAGATTCTCAAACACCCACTTCCAAATTTTCAAAAGTGAATTTCTTCAATCCTCCAAAGCTAAGGTAAACTAGAGAAAACTGTCTCCAGATGCTCAGAACTTAATAATATTTTTTTCTAAAGATTATTTGATACTAAACTAAATGTTCCAAAATGTATTTATAGTCACCAAAAATGTGCTGCGAAGAGTCAATCGGCAAAATAAGTCGGGCTCGCCGAACCACTCGGCGAGCTCCCCTTTAGTGTCTTTTATCCCCCTTTTGCTTTGGCATTCAACATCCTCAATGTCTGTAACTTTGGGCGATTTATCACTACATCGCGGAACTACTCAGTGATCCGCCGACTTCTCTTTTCTATCGCCGACTTAGTTTCTTTCCTCAAGGCTTGGCACATTGGAACTTTAGGCAGTCAGATAGCCATTCAGTGATTTTCCAAGTGAACTTGGTGATCACCAGGCTTGGTTTTTTTCATTCTTTCAGCTCGTTTTGTTCCTTTTTGCATGTTAGTGTCCTTGCTTTGTTCATCAACCCATATTCCTGAAAATGAAGGATTTAAGATCAGTTATTGGCACAAATTAAGCATTTGAGGACACTAAATCTCTATAAACACTGCCCTAAATGAGTCTAAATCTCAAACTAATCACATATCAACGCCATTTACCGGGGACGTATCCGTCGATGCAGCTTTCCTCCTATTGGCCTCATCTCTCAAGTACTCAGCCTCAATGTGTGGGATGTCAATAGAAGAGGTGGGTGTCACCTCCACATCTGTCTTCTCATCCCTCGAAACATGGGCCCGCTGGCACATCTCGGTGATCAAGACAGGGAAATGCACAACTCTGCTTGACTTCATGGCTATCTCTTTCTGAATGAGCGGCCCCAAGTTCAGCCTTTACTGAGATATAATAGACCCAAGACAAGCAACCTTTGGGTGTCGGAGGATCGACTCATTCTGCAAAGGCATGATGGTGCTGCTGATAAACCCGAACAAGTACCAAGTGGCTACATTTATGTCCTTTTTCTCAATTTGTGCACCTCCCTCAATCCACCTTGGAGTAGCATCAGAAAGTAGGGGTGCCAACCAACCCTTAAGGTCCTCTAAGGTATTCTTGTTAACCAAGTCTGGGTACTCATGCATGAAGTCCCGTGAACACCCAAGTACAATATTTATGTCGGAGCTGCTGCACTTTACATTCCGGCCTCGAACCATCACTTCATCCACCAGCTTGAGCATGTTGGCCTTCTTCTTCCCTTTAGGGACCAGCTCTCTATATGCTGCATAGAACTCCCGGACCTAAGTAGGAATGTACGGCCTCAAGGTATAGTAAACACCTCAAATTTGTGGAAGTTCAAATTGTTCCACATCTCAAGATATCTGTCAACCACACCATCGGTGGACAACTGCTTTTCTTCCAATATAGTCCTCGAACACTCGGCCTTTAATTTATTGAGTGACCGGGGAGGAGGACCTTGAACAGGTGGGGCCTGTACTACTGTCTGAGTTGGGGCTGTAGCTAGAGGAGGAATAGTAGGCATCAGAGGCCCCAGGATCCTAGACGGATCATTTAAAGACTTGGAGCGTAGCTCCGCTCTCATAGCCTGTAGTAGCTGATCATATTCCAATTGGAAGATGGAGGCTGGAGAACTATCCTCAAAACCACCCTCATTGTAAGAGGGGATTAGGTAAGTGGCATAAATCCCCTCACTATCGGAGCTCTCCTCCGCTGGTGTGGCTGAACTGGGCTCTTGCCCTTTCCTTTTCCTCCTTTTGGAGGCAGTTTTATAGCTGGGGCTCGGGAAACATCAGCTTCCTCATCTATGACAATCTCTCGATCCCACTTCCGAGGAGGTTGATTTCTACCAGCGACTTTGGGTCTAGCCATACCTGCAAAATAATATTGAAAATGTTAGATGTAGTTGAGAAATTAAAAAAACACAGGATAGCAGTTGCAGAAAGACTCACCGAATTGGTCAGTAAGTCGTTGAACACCTTTAACAAGCCAAGACAGGTTCGTCAAAAGTTTCAGAACAAAAATATCCCAAAATAAGCATAGGTCAGCGATTCCCAGGGACATTCGGCTGATCGCCGACACCATTCGGCGAACTAGAGGTAGGTCGCCGAAAGTCACAGAATAGTTTACAGGAAAAAAGGCACAGAAGGGACTTTCGGCGAGTCGCCGAGTGAACTCGGCGGCGAGCTCAAGCATATCACCTAAAGTTACAGAACTCAAACCATTAAAAGAGAGAAGTAAAAGACAATCTAGGGGACTTTAGGAGAACCACTGAACCACTCAACAAGCTCAACCCAGCTCGCCGAACAGTCCAACCTGCCTATTTTGCACCCCGATCTTAAAAATCTAGCCTGCAGCCCACAAAATCGAAATTTAACTATTGTTCTACCCAATTCAACTAAGACCCATAAGACTTAAGTCCACGGGGTACTAAGACTTCCCCCTATTTTGCCAAAATTGGCCAATCGATTGCCCTTAAGATTAACGTCAGCTGCTATATCATTAAGCAAAATTTCGACAATTAGCATAATACGGGGTTACTGAGACTTCACCCCACTAGACCCACAACAATTTCAACGCAACCTAATAATTTTAACAGGCTAATACTCATGAATTCATTATCTAAGGCCAATAAACACAATTTAAAACTAAGGGCAATTATAACATCGCACGTGATTTGACGTTTCAAGCACACCTCATCCAATTCTAGGTGTTCAACGATCGTAAATCAGTACAAAACCCAACTAAATGAGTTGGGGTCGAATCCTACAAGGAGCAGTACGTGTTCAAGAGTCAATTGGGAAGTATGAATATGATCAAATCAGTCATAGGAATAAACATTATCGAATAAAAACATCATTAAATAAAAGGGGTGACATGAATGTCAAATTGGGGGTTTTGGTTTTAATTTTCAACAACAAACAATGGCAAATAATACGAAATAACAATAATGAGAAGGATTCTTGGGATGTGATTCGATTATAGGCTAACATAGACAAATGGGTAATTGCAACTATTAGAAAATAACTAGATATTAATGAGTAGGCTACACTATAGAGGAAATAAACTTTCTCTCGATCAATTTACCCCGAATCAAATTGATTTCTCTCAAACATCAACAAGCATGCAAAATAAAAACAGCCCATACCTTAGTCCATTCACTCTCTCGAGCTGAATGTGTGGGATTGGGTTTAAGATTCACTCTCTCGAGCTGAACCCAGGTCAACCCAATACCCACAAACCATCAATAAAAAACCTTAGTTCTAAAACCTCTCTCTTGAGCAAGCCAAGAACACAAAGTTAGAACTCATTTGCAACTACAATTCTCAAATTAAACCACAATTAATGATTAAACTCACTTCTAAATAGCATTTAAACTAACAGTTAGCAATACCCATAAACTAAATCAGCCCATAATCACATAATCACACCCTAAGAATTGGGGTTTTAGATAGACATCATAAAAAGGTAAAAACGATTACCAAATTGATTATCCATCAACTGGATAAGAGTAGATTCGTCCTTAGAATGCTCCAATTCGAAGAATCTCAAAGACCCACTTCTAATTTCTCAAAAGTGAAAAACTTCAATTCTTCAAAACTTAGGAAAAACTAGAGAAAACTTGTCTTACAGTTCAAAACTCCAAAATAGATTATATGAGCTAAGATACTAAACTAAATGTTCAAAAATGTATTTATCGTCGCCAAAAATGTGTTGCGAAGAGTCCTCAAGTAAAACTCAAGTTCAATAGTTCAAAAAGGATGTCTCAAACAGTGCTACAAAAGATTCAATCATGAATGCACACAACAAGACTCAACTTACTCATGCAAGGATCAATTGTGCACTCAAAGATTCTAGTTGTGACTCACTATCATTAAGAATTCTCAAGCTCACATTACTTGCTTCAAATACAAGTTCAAGCTCAACAAAGGTACTCAAATGCCCTCACAATAAAGATGATTCCATATTCACACATAATGGTTCAACAACTTATAGTTTCGAAATCACATAAAACTCTCACATTCACAAAGATGAAGACATGCATGACTTCACCCATAGATTTGCCCTTATTTTCCAATCAACATTCACTTCAGCTAACTCAATATCAAAAAGGTCTTTCCAAGGCTTGTAACTGGGTTGAGTGTAAAGGTATGGTCATTTAGGCTCAGTGGCTGCTATCATCATGAAATGTGGTATGAACATCATTTTTCCTTCCTTTTCTTCAGCATTTTCACTCATGCTCAAAATTCACCCCATTATTCACTTCCAATGGAATACCGGACACCCTATTTCTTTTGCACTTTCACAATTTTATTTCACAACTTTTACATTCTTGTTTTCTTTCTTTTTTTTGAATGGAGGGGTTCCATCATTTTCAAAACCATGGATCAAGGAGGACTTCTTCACACTTCTTGATTCACCTTCTTTTTTCACCACACCCCTAACTTAGACTTTTGGCCTAAGTTGGCTATTCAAACCAACCACACTTCATGAGGATTATGGGTGAATGGATAACAAGGGGTTTCAACTGCATCAAGTTACTTCCAAGAAAAGGATAAGGCTCAAAGGGGTTCAAGCAAAGTTCACACATCTGATAAGGTTGTCCACAAAAGAGGTATATTGTCAAATTGTTTCACTCTTCAAAATTGTTGCCTAAGATCATTTCAAGAGCTTGCATGACTTGGTCAACTGGACCAACGGGGCAAATTCTAGGTTTCATCACACAAGGTTCACGGTAAGCTCATCACACAATACATTGGCACCAATATCAAACAAGACTCCACACTTTTGCTAGTGTGCAATGTTCGTCACAAGAGACTCCATTCGATAATCGGCTAGTTACAACGAGATGCAAAAAGTTCACATATTGTCTATGCAACTTCATTTGGCCTCATTGTAGCCGCACATTCATTTTTGTTAGATTAAGAGCACTATTCAAGTCATCAGTATTGATCATAATCAATACTCATATTTGAACAAGAACAACCACATTCAAACATAACAAGAGGTGGCAATTTTTTTTGAATGGGTCAAAATCATTTCTATTCAAAACAAGAAGCCATAAGCTCAAACATCCACAAAATAGAAATCAACACACAATTTACAACAGAAAAACCCAATGTATACAAAAGATGTAGTCACAAGAGGTAGGTATGGAAATACCTCACCCCACCATAAATAAAAATGCAGTTGTCCTCAAATGCAATAAAATAGTAAAAAGTCAATAAAAATGACATAGAGGGAGGTAAAGAAGGGTCCTGTCTACACAGTTGCTCCATCTGTCGGGGAATTAGTGCCCGGGGTCACATCAGCAGCATTGGCTCCACTAGGGCTTGCCATGGACGTATCTGCCAATGAGATTTGCACGGATGGATCCACCAAGCTGCTCCTCATCAGTCTCTGCCTCGAACTCTGTAGCAGCCACCTCCTCAACTCAAACATTATATCTAGTGGTAGCCGGAGGCACATCCATATTTGCTGGCATGTCGGGGATCTCAACAGTCCCAAAAATCATGGACATATATGTGGACTTTAACTGGTCCACGTCCTTCCTCAACTCAGCTATTGCGGCCTTTAGAGTCGTCACCTCATCATTGGCCCCTGGCCTCACTCACACACCGCTATCCATGCTGCAAGGGCATCAATAGATGCACTAAAGGGTGTCATAGCAATAGTAAGGGCCCTCTCAATCACCCCAGGGAATATGGACTCAAGCCTGGAGGCACGCCTATCAACAGAATGGTATAGATGCCCCATCCAAAGTAACGCAGCCTGGGTGAGTGGAGATCGGGAAATAGTAGTAGCAGTAACACCAGACCTAGGTGGCAAGGGAGCTGTAGAGAAACTAGGGGTCACAGAAGGAACAACACTAGATATACCTAAAGGCTGAGGGGTAAGAGTAGAAAAAACTGCCTTTACAGGTAGTGTCTTAGTATCAACAACCGGGAAAGAATCCACCGGGACTGCCTTCTTCTTCTCACATTCATCCTTTAGATACTCAGCCTCAATCTACCAGATGTCGGTAGAAGATATGGGAATCACTTCCATATCCTTTTTCACATCAAAGAGCACTCCGGCTCCTCTGTATAGCTGGGTGATCAACATCAAAAAGGGAAGAGAAGTCTGGCGCTTCTTGGCCCTCATGGCCATCTCCTGTGTAATGATCATGCCCAAATTTATGTGCTT
The DNA here is from genome assembly GCF_019186545.1 of Solanum stenotomum. Lineage (NCBI taxonomy): Eukaryota > Viridiplantae > Streptophyta > Magnoliopsida > Solanales > Solanaceae > Solanum > Solanum stenotomum. The sequence goes on along the minus strand of NC_064285.1, from coordinate 33,399,863 downwards.
CCCTTCAATGATCGATCCAAGACAAGCCCCCTCTGTGTGGTGGAGAATAGACTCATTCTGTGATGTCATAATTGTGTTGCAGATGAAGCCAAACCAGTACCTCTCTGTATAATTGAGATCTTTCTTTTTTGTGGGTGCTCCAGCCTCGATCCACCCAGGAGTACCGTCAGATATCAGGGGAGCCAACCATACCTTCAAAGTCTCCAAGGACTTTGTCTTGCATGTACTCGTAGTCATCAACAATGTTGTCAGTGCACTATAACACAACATTAATGTCATTGCTATCATACTTCACTTTCTTTCCTCTGACAACTACATAATCTACTGGTTTGAAGGCTGCACCCTTCATCTTTCCCTGCGGCACCAAGGCTCTATAGGCAATATAAAACTCCCGGACCCAGCTAGGAATATAGGAACCCCGAGGTTTAGTGAAAATCACAAACTTGCGTGCTTTTATAGAGCACCAAATCTTTGGGTACCAATTTATTACTCCATCCATCGATAGCCTTTTCTCTTCTATGATTGTCCTCAGTCCATCGGCCTTCAATCTGTTCATAGAACGGGGAGGAGGACCCTGTGCATGTGGTGTTGGGACCATAACCTGATCTGGAATGGGAGAAGGAGTAGTGTCCTGGGGAGTCTTGATCCTAGACGGATCATTCAGCCGTTTGAAATGCAACTCAACTCTCCGGGCTAATAGTAGATCATTATCCTCAGGCTCAGAAATAGTGGCCTGAGGATCCTGGTGCTCACCCTCACTCTCAGAAGTGGTGAGGTGAGTGGCGTATATTCCATTACTGTCGAAGCTGGCCTCCTGTGATGCATGAGCAGGTGCTTTGCCTTTCCTTTTTCCCTTTCCACCTGTGGTAGGAAGTTTTGTCGCCCTTGCCCGGGATGCAACTGCATCCTTATTTATAGTAATTCTCTTTGCCCTCTTGCGGGGCGGCATGTCTCGTCCTGCTACTTTTGGTCTAGCCATATTTGCAACACACGTCGAAAATAATTAGAAGTAATTCAAGAAAAGTTGCAAAAATCAGGTTGCAGAAACACTCGCCAAATAGATCGGCGAGTCACCGAATCACTTTGGTGAGTCAAATCAGGGTCACCAAAAGAATTGGCTAAAACATTTCCCATAAAAATGGCATGTCAGGGATGAGAAGGGCCTTTCGGTGAATCGTCGACCTCATTCGGTGAGCACATACTAGCCCGCCGAAAGTTACAGTGCATTTTAGAGGTCAGGGGTGGAAAAAGGGTGATCAAATGAGGCTTTCGGCGAGTCACCTAGTGCACTCGGCGAACTGAGGCTTTTCGCCAAAAGTTACAGAACCAAACTCAACAGAGCCATGAAATTAAAGGCGATCAAGGGGGATTTTGGCGAACCACCGAGTGTTTCGGTGAGCTCGACCCAGCTCTCCAAACTGCCCAACGTGCCTATTATCAACTTCAACTTCCAAAATCAACCCCACAGCCCCCCAAAACAAAATCAAACCACACACATTCTCAATTAAGCCCAGACCCATTAGACCATGCAATTGGGGTACTCATACTTCTCTCGATTTGGCCAAAATTGGTCATTTGACGACTTTAGCCCTTAAGAATGACGTAAAATGCTCCATCATTATGCAAAGTATGTCATTTAGCACAATTTGGGTTACTCAGACTTCACCCGACTAGACTAAGCAACAATTAAGCACAACCCACAAGATTACGATTACTTTTAAAGCATGAAAATCAGGGAATCAACAATTTAGGCATAATATCGAAAATAAAATTCGGCTAACTAGCACACATTCATGATTTCAGAGAGGCCTAGCACACATGAACACAATTTTTAACAATACATTTGAGTTTAACCGCTATTTATGAGTTTGAGGTTTGGAAAACCAACCTTGAATGCTGAATGATGATTTGAAATGCTAGGCGACAAAGAATTCCAACTCCGAACAGAGAATCAACGACCAAAAAGAAGAAAATGCAAAAATATAGGAAATTTGAAGTGCGGGTATGATTGTATTGAAGTTAAAAGTGAGGGAATGTGAAAGAGTTTGAAAGTTTAAACCTTTGGCCTTTCAAAACCGTTCAGTTCGCGCCCTTTTGGTGATGTTATTTTTCCTCGCCGAACCACTCGACAATACGCCGAGTGGTTACTTACCTCGTCGAGTTTTACAGGACCTCCAATTAACTTGGGGGTCCAAACGGCGGACAAAGTCGGGCTCGTCGACCTGTTCGGCGATTCGCCGACTTGTCTATGGGCCGCCGAGTTTTACTGACTCTAACCTGATAACTTCTTGAGCCCAACGGCGATCCAAGTCGGGCTCGCTGACCTCTTTGGCGAGTCACCGATTGGACATTTTGCTCACCAAGCTGCACTTTTCAAACACATTCTATACTTCAACCTGCACAATCGACACACGTTATTCCAAAAACAAAACGAAAGCAAATAAAAACTTGGGTGTCCTCCGAAGTACCGCGTTATTTAACGATGTGGCACGACACAAGTCCTTGCTCAAACTTCATTCTTGGGGTTTTGCCATAGTATCACTAAGCAACCCCCACTTTTTGTCTTGGGTAGGGACGAGACATCATATGACCCATTTGGGTCTCCAGTAGTTGAATAGACATGGAATGAGAGGCAATCATCTTATTCAACATGGATATATTCTCTTTTATCTCTTTCAACACTCTATCGTGTTCTTCGATTTTGTGTAGAATGAGTAATAGTACCTATTCTATCTGCCCACCCTCGTACTCCTTGGGCTTTCTACGCTCATGAGGGGGAATATACCTATCTTTTTTTGGTATGGTACTTCCAATTCCATGATCTTTCTGGCCAAAAGATACAGCTGAGTCAACAGTGTGGCCAAATCATGGTCCTTCTCTGTTTCCTTGTTGGTCTTAGTCATGTGATCAAGGAGTTGGGCTACTATTGCATAGGGCTGTCGTATTAGACCAGCCGAAGAAAGTTGGTCAGCCACTCCTCTATTTTCAGGACCAAGACCTCTATATAAGCAGTCTAGTAGCATCTTATCTGGGATTCCATGAGTTGAGCATTGCAACAATAGTGCCTTAAATCTCAACCACAACTCATGGATTGTCTCACCCTCCAATTGCTTAAAATTTAGGATGTTAACCCAAAGAATTATCACTTTTAAAGAAGGGTGGTCCACTGGGTTACCATTGCTACAAGATATGTTCATTTCCTTTGTTCAACAAGCAACACAAAACCAAAACAAAAAGTAAGTAGATTCAACTATGACTAAAAACAAAAAAATTCAACTTCACCAAAAGAATCTCAAACAACACCATTCCCCGGCAACGGCGCCATTTTCATTTGATGTTTCAAGCACACCTCATCCAATTCTAGGTGTTCAACGATCGTAAATCAGTATAAAACCCATCTAAATGAGTTGGGGTTGATCCCACAGGGAGTGGTACGTGTTCAAAAGTCAATTGGGATGTATGAATATGATTAAATCAGTCATAGGAATAGATATTATTGAATAGGGGTGACACGAATGTCAAATGGAGGGGGGGTTTGGTTTTAATTTTCAACTACAAACAGTTGCAAACAATACGAAATAACAATAATGAGACGGGCTCTTGGGATGCGATTCAATTATAGGCTAACATAGACAAATGAGATTATTCCAACTATTAGAAAATAGCTAGATATTAGTGAGTAAGCTACACTATAGAGGAGATAAACTTTCTCTCGAACAATTTACCCCGAATCAAGTTGATTTCTCTTGAACATCAACAAGCATGCAAAATAAAAACAACCCACACCTTAGTCCATTCACTCTCTCGAGCTGAATGTGTGGGATTGGGTTTAGGATTCACTCTCTCGAGCTGAACCCAGGTCAAACAAATACCCACAAACCATCAATCAAAAACCTTAGTTCTAAAACCTCTCTCTCGATCAAACAAAGAACACAAAGTTAGAATTGCATTTGCAACTACAATTCTTAAATTAAACCATAATTAATGATTAAACTCTCTTCTATATAGCATTTAAACTAACAATTAGCAATACCCGTAAATTAAATCAGCCCATAATCACATAATCACACCCTAAGAATTGGGGTTTTAGGTAAACATCATAAAAAGGTAAAAACCATTACCAAATTGATTATCCATCAACCGGATAAGAGTAGATTCGTCCTTACAATGCTCTAATTCGAAGAATCTCAAAGACCCACTTCCAATTTCTCAAAAGTGAAAAACTTCAATTCTTCAACACTTAGAAGAAACTATAGAAAACATGTCTCACAGTTCAAAACTCGAAAATAGATTAAGAATATATGAGCTAAGATACTAAACTAAATTTTGAAAAATATATTTATAGTCGCCAAAAATGTGCTGCGAAGAGTCACTCGGTGAGCCGCCCTTTGGTCACTTCCATCACCTTTCTTCCTTGGTATTCAGCATGCTCAAGGTCTGGAACTTTGGGCGAGCTAGCACTACATCGTGGAACTACTCGGCAATCCCCCAATTGTTCCTTTCTATCGCCAACTTGATTTCTTCCCTCAGGGCTTGGCACACGGGAAATTTAGGCGGTCAAATAGCCATTCGGCGATTCGCCAAGTGAACTAGGCGATCACCAAGCTTCCTTTCTTCATCCTTTCAGCCTGTTTTGTTCCTTTTTGCTTGTTAGTGTCCTTGCTTTGTTCCTCAATCCGTAGACCTAAAAATCAATGGTTTTACATCAGTTATTGGCACAAATTAGGCATTTGAGGACACTAATTCTATATAAACAAAGCCCTAAATTCATCAGCACACATAATAAATCAACAATTTAAGCACATAGCTCAACCACATAATTATTATGCATTCTATCACAACCATCTAGCGGGGTTGATTAACGTATCAAGTGGCATTTCATCCAATACTAAATGCCAACGATCGTTCTTCAGTATAATAACCCAACTACGTGAGTTGGGGTCGATCCCACAGGAGTAGTGTTTCCTTCGAATTACTTTAATAAAAGTACAATGACAATCTCTTCAATAAAATATTTCTTGCACAGTTAATATTCAAATCTCCAATTTCGGGTTTTAACTACCAATTCAAACTTATAGCTCAATATAAACAATCAAATATTAGAGCAAAACTCGGGGAATTGATCAACCAATTATTAAATCTCAACAAAATGGGGAAACATTACTGCTCATAATAGACTGATTTGTTGTGGGTAGGTCGAACTATATATAAAGTAATTTTCTCTCGAACAATTACCTTTTCTATGTTGAATTCTCTCGAACTTCAACACTGATTGACTGAAACCCAACTCTTTACCCTCATCAAATCTACTCTCTCGAGCTATATACAAAGGAAAGGTTCATGGCTTCACTCTCGCGAATTGAAACTAATGAAACCCACTACTAAGGACGCTAGGATTGCCACCATGGTCTCACACCTATCTCTCGAGGAAGTGCACAACACTGAAATTGACACACGAAGTAACACAATTCAATCTCGAAACACAACAACAACTTAGACCCACTTCAGATTAGCACCATTCTTCGCAATTAACAAACACCCATTAAGTAAATTCAACAATTGGCTTCATGATCAAAACCCCAATTAAAAGGTTTTAGCCACTCATCTCAAAAATAAATAAATCAAAATTAATTATCACTCCCATAGTTGGGTACAAAATGAGAATTATAGATGAAATTCAATTTATAATTTTCTCTCTTGTCAAATCTCTCTCAAAATCTTGCTAAAATCGCTCCTCCCAACCCTTTGGTAGTGTTTTCTCTCTAAAAATTCATTTTCCTCTTTCTGAATGCCTCTCTTTCTGGCCAAAACTAATTTAAACAAGTCTAAATTGTCACTGCTCAGGGCTACTCGGCGAAGTAAGTCGAATATCGCTAACGGGTCGGTGATTCACCGATTGCTCTTTATCCCACCTTTATATTTTGCTTTTTCTTGGTCTGGCTATTGTAACTTGAGGCGATCTTGGTCGGTATCGCCAAATAACTTCGCGATTCACCTATTATCCTTCCATCTCGCCTATCAGCACTTGCTTGTATCTTCTTTCATTCTTTTGGCGACCTAGTTGTCCTTCGCCGACTAGATCGACGATACGCCGAATATGGTTGCTGCTCGCCAAATTTGCCTCCATTTTTGCTCCTACATTCTGTAACTTTAGGCGGTATCTTGGCGATTTGGCATTTCGCTGAATGATATTGCCGATTCACCGAACGACATCATCAATCATCAGACCTTCTTTTATTCATTCCTAAGGCTTTCTTTGTTCCTTTTTGCCCAACAGTGTCCATGCTTTGTCTCTAACTCAAAATACCTGAAATCAAGGGTTTACATCAGTTATTGAGACAAAATATGCATTTGAGGACACTAATTCTATTAAAATATAGCCTTAAATGAGTCCAAACTGTGGACTCAACAACATCCCAACTTAAACTTTTGCTTGTCCTCAAGTACAAGTTCAGCAGTTCAAAGAAGATGTCTCAAACAGTGGTACACAAGACTCAATCATGAATGTACACAACAAGGCTCAACTTACTCATGCAAGGATCAACTGTATCCTCAAAGACTCAAGTTGTGACACACCAGTGTCAAAGATTCCCAAGCTCACCCTACTTGCTTCAAATGCAGGTTCGAGCTCAACAAAGGTTTTCAAATGCCCTTACACAAAGAATGATTCCATATTCACACACAGTGGTTTAATCATTTAAAGTTCTGGAATCTAATGCAATGCTCACTCTCACAAAGAAGAACACAATGCAAGCTTTCACCCATAGGTTTGCCCATATTTTCCAATCAACAATTTTTTCAGCTCACTCAAGATCAAAAAGGTCTTTTCAAGGCTTGTAATGGGGCTGAGTGCAAAGGTACGGTCATTTAGGCTCAGTGACTTTCATTCTTGTGAAATGTGGTGCTTTCAACACTCCCTTTCCTCTTCTTTCATCATTTTCTTTAGTGCTCATAAGCCATCCCATTATTCACTTCCATGGATTGTTCGGAACCCCGTTTCTTTTGTACTTTATTCCACAACTTTTTCATTCTTTTTCTTTTTCTTTCTCTTTTTTTTTTTGTATGGAGGGGTTCCATTTTTTCTCAACACCATGAGTTAAAGGGGACTTTTCTTGCACTTCTTGACTCGCCTTTTCTTTTCACCATACCCCCAACTTAGGTTTTTTGCCTAAGTTGGTTATTCAATCAACCACGAATCACGAGGATTATGGGTAGTGGATTAAGAAAGGTCATGTTTTCATCAAGTTTCTTCCAAAGAAGTGTAAGGCTCAAGGGGTGTTCAAAAGAGGTTCACACACTCACAAGGTAGGCCACAAAAGAGGTATATGTCAAATTGGCTCACACTCTTCGAAGTTGCCTAAGATCATATTAAGAGATATCCTTTCTTAGTCGACCGGACTAACGGGGCAAATTCTAGGTGTTATCGTGCATGGTTCACAGTAAGCTCATCACACAAGGCATCGACACCAACATCAAACAAGATTCCATACTTTTGCTAGTGTGCAACGTTCATCACAAGAGAATCAATTTGATAATTGGCTAGTCAGAACGAGATACAAAAGTTCACATATTGACTATGTAACTTCACTTAGTCTCATTGTAGCCGCACAATCATGTTCGTTCGATTATGAGCACTATTTGAGTCATCGATATTGATCAAAACCGAGGCTCAAATTTGCACAAGAACAATTACATTCCACATAAACAAGGGGTGTTGTCAACGCTGAGGACATTGAGACATGAGCCGTGAGCCGTGGAATGAGCAGTCTCCACATCCCACCAAAAACAGTCAACATTGTCCCCAATGTGGGTAGAGATCAGATATTTATTGCAAGTAAACTAAAAATTGACAAGGAATGAAAACAATCTAGTGTGAAAACAAGTAGAGCAGGGTCACTAGGAATCTTCACTAAATTGCCCGGTTGTCCATGGAGTGAACTGATCGTCAAGTGCTCATACTCGCCGTAATAGTTTAGTGACTCACCAGGAAGACTTCTGTCTTGTTCATGATCCCTACTCCTGCAAAATCAATACACATTAATCAAAACACTAACACTTGGGTTGCCTTCGAAGAAGCGCCTTATTTAACGTAGTGGCCCGATGTGAAGATGCTCTCAAGCATCTTCCAGGTACACCACCTCAATTAAAGAAATCTCCTGGCACTGTCCAAAGTATAATTTTAAGTGTTGCCTATTCACCTTAAATGCAGGTCCCTCTGGCCCCTCAACTTCTATGGCACCATTGGTGAATACTTTTCACTCTAAATGGTCCTGACCACTTGGACTTGAGCTTTCCTAGGAAGAGTCGAAGTCTTGAATTGTATAGTAACACCTAGTCTCCCACTTTAAACTCCCTTCTAAGGATTTTAGCATCATGCCAGTTCTTTATTTTTTATGTGTAGAGGGCTGAACTTTCCTAACCTCTGAACCGAAATTCATCCAATTCGTTTAACTATTCCACTCTCTCCCTTGAGGTCTTTGTCTAATCCAGATTTAAAGCTTTCAGTGCCCACAACGCTTTGTGTTCCAACTCAATGGGTAGATGACAAGATTTACCAAAAACTACTTGATACAGAAATATCCCAATAGGTGTTTTGTAAGCGGTTCGGTATGCCTATAGTTCTTTATCGAGATTTTAAGACCAATCGGTTCTGTTGGCATTCACGATTTTGGCCAAGATGCTTTTTATCTCCCGATTTAACACTTCAATTTGGCCGCTTGTTTGGGGATAATATGGGGTTGCCACATTGTGTTTCACCCCATACTTGCTTAGTGAAACGGAAAACCACTTGTTGCAAAATTGGGATCCTGCATCACTAATAATTGCCCTAGGAGTGCCAAATCTCGCAAAGATGTAGCATTTCAGAAATTGGATGACGTTTTTTCCTTCGTTGTTTGGAAATGCAACAGACTCCACCCATTTGGAAACATAATCTACAACCACAAAGATATACTTATTTCCAAACGACCTCACAAAGGGGCCCATGAAATTGATTCCCCAAACATCAAATAGTTCCACTTCTAAAATAAGAGTAAGGGGTAACTCATGCCTTTTATATACTCCACCTTTCTTCTGACATTGGGCACATTTATTTACAAATTCATACGCATCCTTGTAGAGGGATGACCAGTAGTATCCACTCTGGAGAACTTCAGCGGTTGTACGCACACCGCTATGGTGGCATCCCACTAGCGATGCATGACAAGCATGGAGAATTCCTACTGCCTCTTCTTATGGAACACATCTTCTAATGATATGATCTGCACATTCTCGAAATAAGTAAGGTTCATCCCAGAAGTACTTTTTAACATCAAACATGAACCTCTTTCGTTGGTAGAAGTTCAACTCATCCGGCATTAGTCCGCACATAATGTAATTTGTGAAATCTTCATACCAGGGGTTTTTTCAAGGGACATTGCAAACACCTGTTCATCAGAGAAAGAATCGTCTATGTCAGTTTCAGGGTCATCATTCTCCATGCCCTCCAACCTTGATAAGTGGTCAGCCACCTGGTTCTCGCAACCTCTTCTATCTTTGACCTCAAAGTCAAATTCTTGTAATAGTAGCACCCACCTTACAACCTTGGTTTTGAATCCTTCATTTCCATCAAGTAACGGAGTGCAGCATGATCAGTGTGAACAATTACTCTAGTGCCTAACAAGTATGCCAGGAATTTATCAAATGCATAAACTACCGCAAACAACTCTTGTTCGGTGACTGTATAGTTACTTTGTGCACTGTTTAGAGTCTTGATCACATAATAAATTGGGTGAAAAAGCTTGTTGCATTTTTCCCTCAATACCACTCCCAGTGCTGTGCCACTAGCATCACACATCACTTCGAAAGATTCAGACCAACTAGGGTTGATAATGACTGGGGTGGGTACTAATTTTTCTTTCAAGCATCAAAACGCCGTCATACAAGTGTCATCAAAATAAAACTTCACTTCCTTCTCTAAGAGTTTGCATAGGGGGTGTGCAATCTTTGAGAAGTCTTTGATGAACCTCCGGTAGAAATCGGCATGTCCCAAGAAGCTGCGAACACCCTTAACTGAAATCGGTGGGGGTAATTTTTGAATCACCTCAATTATTGCCTTATCGACTTCCAATCCTTTTTGTGACACCTTGTGCCCAAGAACTATGCCTTCCTTCACCATGAAGTGGCATTTCTCCCAATTCAGAACCAGGTTTGTTTCCACGCATCTCTAGAGTACTTTCCCCAAGTGTGCCAAACATTCTTCAAATTTAACTCCTACGACTAAAAATTCGTCCATGAATACCTCCATGGAGTCTTCTACCATATCCGCAAAAATGGATAACATGAAACGCTAAAATGTCATTGGGGAATTACATAACCTAAATGACATTCTTTTAAATGCGAACGTTCCATAAGGACATGTGAAGGTGGTTTTCTCTTGGTCTTCCAGTGCAATAGAGATTTGGTTGTAATCGGAGTACCCATCTAGAAAGCAGTACCATCCCCTCTCTGATAGCCGGTCAAGCATTTGATCCATAAAGGGCATTGGAAAGTGATCCTTTTCAGTACATGAATTTAGCTTCCGATAATCCATGCATACTTTCCACCTGGTCACCAGTCTAGTCGGCACAAGATCCCCTTTTGCATTTGGGACTACAGTGATACCTCCCTTTTTGGGTACGCATTTCACCAGACTTACCCATTTGCTATCCGCAATAGGGTAGATCACACATGCATCCAACCACTTGATGATCTCCTTTTTTACCACTTCTTGCATTGGTGGGTTCAATCTCCGCTGATGCTCTACACTAGGCTTACAATCCATATCAAGCTGAATCTTGTGAGTACAGATACCAGGGGGAATGCCCACTATATCAATGATGGTCCATCCTATAGCTTTTATATGCTTTCGCAATATTTCAATGAGCAAACTCACCTGCCATTCAACCAAGTCAGTTGCAATGATCACTGGTAAAGTGTTGTTTACCCCCAAGAAAGCATATTGGAGATGAGAGGGCATGACTTTCAATTCCAAGTTAGATGGTTCCTCAGTTTACGGCTTTGCATGAGGACTTTCTCTATTTTTAGGTCAATATCCAACTTGATTGGATTTCATTGACTATGCTCCTAATCTTGTTAAGGCAGCTACTACTTCCTCATAGCCCTGTACTTCGGATTCATCATAATTAGTAAGCACAGATTCAAGTGGTTCATTCATGCACATCAAATGGCTCACACTAGCTACCACCTCATCAATAACATCCTCAGTAGACACCACATGAATATCACTGGGGTGTTTCATGGATTTACAAATATTGAATATTACCTCATCATCATTCACCCGAAACTTTAATTTTCCACTTTCAACATCCACCAATGCTCTCCCAGTTCCCAAGAATGGCCTTCCTAAAATAATGGGGATTTCGCCGTCGATCTCACAATCTAAAATCACAAAATTAGCCGAAAAGATGAACCGATCTACCTTTACCAAGATGTCGTAAAGGATCCCCACCGGATGATTGATTGACCGGTCCGCCATCAGGAGTCTCATGGTGGTTGCTTTCGGTTCTCCCAAACCAAGTTGCTTGTATATTGCATAGGGCATTAAGTTAATGCTTTTCCCCAAGTTGCACAAAGCTTTCGCGAATTGGAGCATGACAATGGTGCAAGGGATGGTGAATTCCCCAGGGTCTTCTCTCTTTGTGATCAACTCTTTAGTCATAATTGCGCTGCAATTATGGGACACCTCAATTGTTTCACAGTCCAAGTTCCTTTTCTTTGTGACTAGCTCTTTCATGAACTTGGCATATCCCGGCATTTCCAATAATGCTTCCACCAACGGAAGGTTTATTGATAGCTTTTGAAATACCAACAAGAACTTCTTGAAATTCTCATCTTCATTATTCTTTTTTAAGCCTAGGGGAAATGGTAGAGGTATATTTGGTAAAGGTTGCATAACTTTTGGAATTTGAACAAGTTGTTCCACTTCTTTTTGCGGTTCTTTAGCAAGATTTTGTTAAATAAGTGATTCTTGTTCCTCCATGCCTTTACCTATTTCATGCTTTTGAGTATCTTCATTTCCCATCACATTGCCTATTGCCACCTTTTCTCTACGTCCCTCTCTCATCATCTTCCATTGGTATCTTTGATGTCAATTGAACTAATAATAGACTCAGCTGTCCTTAAAGTATTTTGATGGCATCGGCATGAGAATTTACTTTACTGTTCAATGATGAAAAGTCATCTTTCATTCCTTTCAATAAATCATCCGACCCCTCAACTTTATTAAGTATGCGTGATAGTAAATCTATCACCCGGGGGTTGCCTCCACTCCCATTTGATTTTGGGCTTTCACTTGAGTGATTATGGTTCTCCTCATGATCATATCCCTTTTTCCAGTAATCATCTTGCTCAGCCTAATCTTGATGATATCTTCTTGGTTCTTCTCCCCTTTGATAGTTCCAACATTGATTTCTATCTTGTTGTTGATGGCGTGGGTGGAAACCCTCCTCATATCTTTTGAAGTTCCAACCTTGATTCTCCTCTGGCCTTGAGTAACCGGAAGAAGAACCCTCCTCAACTCGAAATAATCCACATGTCCCCTTCATGTGCTCTTGCAAAACTTCCATTTGAGTTAACATCTTCTTGATGTTCTCATCTTTCTCTCTGTCTTTATCAAGTTGTTCTTGCATTAATCGAAAATGAAATTGAGTGACCTGATCCTCTTGGGTGTACCATGCTTGGTTTATCCTAGTCATTTCATCCAGAATAAACAAAGCTACCTCGAATGATTGTAACATTATTTCTCCTCGTACTAATTGATCAGTTACTCCTTTATTAACCGAATCTAGACTCCGGTAGAAATATTGAAGTAACAAATCATTTCGTAGCTGATGAGTTGGCAATTTAAGTAGGAGCTTCTTGAATCTCACCCACGTTTCATGGATGGGTTCTCCCTCCCATCACATGAAACTTTGAATTTCGTCTCTAAGTTTCATCATCCTTGATGGAGGAAAGAATCTTGTGTTAAATGCTACAACCAGCTCCTCCCATGATGTGATGGAATTGTTTGGTAACTCGGCTAACCATTCATTAGCTTCTCCTGTTAAGGACAGTGGGAATAACCGTAACCGAATTGACTATTGAGACACATTTTTGAATGGAAAAGGGCTAGAAACCTCAATAAAATTTCTCATGTGCCCATACGGGTCTTCGTGATCTAGCCCTCAATATATTCCCCTCATTTAGAGAAGATGAAGAGTTGTGCTAGTGACATCAAACATCACACTCTCATCAGTTCGTGAAATACAGATTGCACCCATCCACCCGATTGAGCTGGGTTGTAGACACTATTGATGTCATCTAAACCTTCTCGATGACCTGCTCAGCTATCATTCATCTCTTTTTCACTAATGTTCACTTTCACGTAGTCCAACCACTACCAACACAAAGCAGCCGAAACTACTTCAACTACAACCAATGAATTTTTAGTGTCAAATCTTCAATCAAAGAATTCTAAGTAATGCTACTTCCTGGCAGCTGAGCCATTTTGATTAATGTATCAAGTGACATTTCATCCAATACTAAATGCCAACGATCGTTCTTCAGTATAATAACCCAACTACGTGAGTTGGGGTCGATCCCACAGGGAGTAGTGCTTCCTTCGAATTACTTTAATAAAAGTACAATGACAATCTCTTCAATAAAATATTTCTTGCACAATTAGTATTCAAATATTCAATTTCGGGTTTTAACTACTAATTCAAACTTCTAGCTCAACACAAATAATCAAATATTAGGGTAAAACTCGGGGAATTGATCAACCAATAATTAAATCTCAACAAAATGGGTAAACATTACTGCTCATAATGGACTAATTTGTTGTGGGTAGGTCGAACTATATATAAAGTAATTTTCTCTCGAACAATTACCTTTTCTATGTTAAATTCTATCGAACTTCTACACTAATTGAATGAAACCCAACTCTTTACCCTCATCAAATCTACTCTCTCGAGATGGATACAAAGGAAAGGTTCCTCGCTTCACTCTCTCAAGCTGAAACTAATGAAACCCACTACTAAGGATGCTAAGATTGCCACCTTGGTCTCACACCTCTCTCTCGAGCAAGTGCACAACACTAAAATTGACACACGAAGTAACACAATTCAATCTCAAAACACAACAACAACTTAGACCCACTTCCGATTAGCACCATTCTTCGCAATTAACAAACACCCATTAAGTAAATTCAACAATTGGCTTCATGATCAAAACCCCAAGTAAAGGGTTTTAGCCACTCATCCCAAAAATAAATAAATAAAATTTAATTATCACTCCCATAGTTGGGTACAAAATGAGAATTATAGATGAAATTCAATTTATAATTTTTTTCTCTTGCAAAATCTCTCTCAAAATCTTGCTAAAATCACTCCCCCCAACCCTTTAGTAGTGTTTTCTCTCTAAAAATTCCTTTTCCTCTTTATGAATGCCTCTCTCTGGAAAAAACTAATTTAAACAAGTCTGAAATGTCATTGCTTAGGGCTACTTGGTGAAGTAAGTCAGATATCGCTGACGGGTCGGCGATTTGCCGGTTGCTCTTCATCCTGCCTTTATTTTTCACTTTTTCTTGGTCTGCCTACTGTAACGTTAGGCAATCTAGGTCGGTATCACCGAAGAACTCCGTGATTCGCCCATTATCATTCCATCTCGCCTATCAGCACTTGCTTGTATCTTCTTTTGTTCTTTTGGTGACCTGGTTGTCCTTCGTCGACTAGATTGGCGATACGCCGAATATGGTTGCTGCTCGCCAAATTTTCCCCCATTTTAGCTCCAACATTTTGTAACTTTGGGTAGTATCTTGGCGATTTGGCGCTTGGATAAATAATACTGGCGATTCATTAAACAACATCATCAATCATCAGGCCTTCTTTTATTCATTCCTAAGGCTTTCTTTGTTCCTTTTTGCCCAATAGTGTCCATGGTTTGTCTCTAACTCCAAATACCTGAAATCAATGGTTTACACTAGTTATTGAGACAAAATATGCATTTGAGGACATTAGTTCTATTAAAATATAGCCTTAAATGAGTCCAAACTATGGACTCATCAGGGGTTCGGAAAACCAACCTGAGATGTTGAATAGTTGTAAAGCTAGGCTAGCAAAGAAATATAAAAGTCCACCCTAAGGAAATGATCCCAAACAAAAGTAAAAGCAAAAGTACAAGAACAACAAAATATATAAGCGGTTGTGAGAGTTCAGAAGTTGAAAAGTATGAAAATGAAGAAATTTTGAATTTATAATGGGTTGGCCTTTAAATACTCTTCAGTTCACGCGCTAGTCGGCAACCACGACTTACTCGGCGATGCACCGAGGGGAACTTTAGCCCATCGAGTTTTAAAGAACTCCTAGCAAAATAGGTAGTTCCAATGGTGATCCAAGTCGGGCTCGCCGACTAAGTTCGGTGAGTTGCCGACTTGATCTTTGGCTATTGCTCTTTTCCCAAAATTTCAACTTTTCAACCTACACATTTAACACCCATTATTCAAACAACAGTAATAAAAGCATTAAATCTTGGGTTGCCTCCCAAGAAGCGCCTTATTTAACGTTGTGGCACAATGTGGATACGCCTTTCAAGGTTTATTTTTTGGGTTGGCCAAGGTATCACTTGGTAGACCCCCTTTTGGCCTTGGGTTCACATGAGATGAGATTTGACCCATTTGTGTTTCCAATTGTTTGATGGATACTGAGTGCGAGGTGACCATTCAATTGAGTGTGGAGACATCCTCTTTCATTTCTTTCAAAACCTTGTCCGACCCTTCCACTTTATTGAGAATGCGAGCAAACATGTCTTTCTTGTGAAAATTCTTCGGGTCAGCCCTTTGCTCCTTTGGTTTTTGCCGTTCATGGGGTGGAACGTATTTGTCCTTGTCACCATCCTGTTCCTTCCAATTAGTCCCACAATCAAGCTATTCTCTGTCACAGTCTCTCCATCCATCATCCCTTTCTCAATTCCAACCTGGATTCCCACCTGGCCTTGGATAGCTCAGACGGAAACCACATCCTTGACTGGCAAGAAAATTCACTTTCTCATTATATAGAGACTCAAAGCGTGCCTCCTTAGGGTTTATTCCACACACACCAACAACATTTACACTTTTCAACCCACTACCCATCACATTCTTTGACAAAATATCTAGTTGGGTCATCATTTTGGCCATATTTTGGTCTCGCTCATTGTCCTTCTCGATCTACTATTTTGTCATCCTACAGGTTAGAGGAGACACCTGGTCCTCTTGAGTGTACCATGCTCTGTCAATTTTGGACATCCTATCGAGGAGATTAGATGCGATTTTGAAAGGCTGTTGCATTATATCCCCTGGAACAAGTTGATAAGCAACACCTTTGTTCACCGAGTCAAGACTCATATAAAAGTGTTGTAGCAAAATGTTGTTTGGAAGTCCGTGAGTCGGACATTAAAGTAACAACTTCTCAAATCTCAGCCACGTCTCATAGATTGGTTCACCTTCCAAAATGTTTTAAGCCCTAAATATTGTCTCTTAATGCCATCATCCTTGAAGGAGGAAAGAACCTTACAAAGAATTCCACGATAAGTTCATCCCAAATAGTGATGGAGTTTCTTGGTAGATCAGCTAACCACTTGGTAGCTTCCCCTATAAAAGAAAAAGGGAACAACCGGAGACAGACTTATTCTTGAGAGATGTTCTTGAATGAGAATGGACCACATACGTCTACAAAATTCCAAATATGCTCATGGGGATCCTCATGAGCTAACCCTCCATATAATCATTTAATTTGCAAGAGTTGCAAAATTGTGCTAGTCAAGTGGAAGACAACATTCCCCTCAACATGAGGTAGACGTATAACACCAACACCACCCAATTGATTCAGGTCATTAACATCATTCAGATTTCCAATGTCATCTTGATGGCCCAGTTGGGTAGCGTTACTTCCGTTCACACTCATCTCATCCTCTGTTCAAACATGGCCAACACAAACACAAAACAAAGTAAGTCGATTAAACTACAACACAAGAAGATCACAATCTAAACTTAAATAAAAGAATTCTAAACACCACTCCCCGGCAGCGGTGCCATTTTTTATAAACTTTCAACTTCACCTCATCCAATACTAGGTGTAGACGATCGTAATCTAGTATAAAACCCAAAAAATGAGTTGGGGTCGATGCACAGGGAGCGCTACAAGTTCAAATTCAGTTATGAAGTTATAAAAGTGATCAAATCGATTGTAGGAATAGAAATTATCAAAAACATTTAGATAAATCGAAAGGGTGACACACATGTTAGATAGGGGAATTGATTTGCCAATTAGCAACTAAAACAATTTCGACAACAGGGGAAAACAATAAGTAGAGAGAAATTCTCGGGTATGTGATCGATTATAGGCTAATTTTGCTATATGGGTAATTGGAATTTACTAACAATTGCTAAATCTCAGTAGGTAGGCTAGACTATAGATTCAATAGCTTTCTCTCGGACAACTATTACGATTTATGCGAGTTCTCTCGAACCTCGACAAGCTCAACAATATAAACAACCCAAAACCTTAATTTATCTACTCTCTCGAGCTATATAGATAGAATCAAGTTAAGAATTCACTCTCTCAAGCTGAACCCACAGAAACCCAATAACTACAACCATCAATCGAAAACCTTGGTTCTAAAACCTCTTTCTCAAGCAAGCCCATAACACTAAATTAGAATTGCATTTGCAACTACAATTCATAGATTAATACACATCTATTGATTAAACCCACTTCAATTAAACATTTAAATGAATAAATAACAATACCCATAAGCTAATTAAGCCTATAATCACATGGTCACACCCTAAGAATTGGGGTTTTAGCCACACATCATAAAAATGAAGAAACAATTACCAATTATGTTAGCCATGAATTGGGTAATGTTTCCTGAATCTTTACAATGCTTCAAATCAACTTAATTCAAAAACCCAAATGAAAATTCTTCAAAATGAAGTCTCTAAAGCTATAAGTTTTATAATGGAAGACTCAGGAAAACTTCAAAATCTCAGAGAAAACCTTAAAACTTTTGGAAATCTCTAAAAACTCTTTTTAAAATTCAATTTATAGTTTCACAAATTTTGGCCTTCAGGACCGTTAGGCAAAGTAGGTCGAGCATCGCCGACCAAGTCGTCGATGTGCCTTTTTCTCCATTCTATTTTTATTTGCCTTGACCTTTGATCCTCAGGGTTCTGTGACTTTAGGCGATCCCAGTAAGTGTCGCTGATCCGTTCGGTGGTTCGCCAAATGTCAAAATCCATTCCCAATTTGGCTTCTCCCCAGGGCTGGCAGTCTGGAAGTTTAGGTGAGCTAAAGAGCCACTCGATGGCTCAATTTGGCTTCTCTCCAGGGGTGGAAGTCTGGAACTTTAGGTGAGCTAAAGAGACACTCGACGGATCGCCGAGTGGTCTTGGCGATCACCACGATCTCCTTCATTCAACTTTTTCAGCTTTTTCGCTCCTTTTTGCCCGGTAATGTCCTTGCCTTGCTCCTTTTGCCTTCTTTGCTGCAAATAAACATTTTAACATTAGTTCGGAGCATAAATTAGACATTTGAGGACACTAAAACTGATAAAAAAAAGCCCTAAATGAGTCAAAATCTCAGACTCATCAGCTACAATCTTAGAGCAAAAACTTTTAGCCACTCATAATACTCAAAAACATAAACAATATTGTAATCATGTAATTCAAGACTAAAGAAATAGTGGAAAATTGAAACCTAAGGTGAATTGTTTTCCCTTGCTCTTGCAGTTGAAAACAAGTAGTAACCCTACAAAAGAAGCCCATGATTATATTTATTGACTTTAGGAAAATAATCCCTTCTCCTAATTGGATTCGGTGTCCTAAAAAGGCTGAAAATTTGTTGGCGAATTCGACGACAGTGCGCCTGGTAGCCCTGGAGGAATCCCCAGAGTGGCGTTGGGTGATTGCAGTGTGCCAGCACTGGATCTCAGCTTTTTTAGGCTGGGGCGGCATGCCAGTACAATCTTAAACCTGGACTTGCGCCGTGGTCTTTTCTTCTAGCCTCCTATGAGGTCATTTCCAACTCCTTTCCGTTCATACTTCTTCAAAAACACCTGCATTTGGTAATCAAGTACATTAGTGTGCAATCTTCACAATATTCATCTAGCATTAGTCAATAGTATAAAGATTACTCTCGAAGAACAAACTCTATGCAGGTAAATCATAGTAATTGGGCATATAAATATGTCCCAGTCACGACTCAACACTAAGCTCTTTGTTTTTCCTCAAACAACTCTATAGAATTTTCCCCATAAAATCACCATTAACACCTACAAATTTATCCACCCACACTAGAATCAACCAAAAAAATTTAATCATGCTTTTGTAGCTCACACTTTATGATATCACAAACATATTAGTTCATCAACTTAGTAAATGGTAACACCTCAGAAATTGGAAAGTCGAAATGAAAAGGAAAGTTCTCATTTTTGCTATTGCCTCAGGTCCACGAGACTCATCTACAGTTTGTAAAATCATCTATGGGTCGTAGATGGAGAACGTAAGAACTGAGTTAAGATTTAAGAGATTCAAGTTTCTGAAGTTGTATCTATGATTGACCAGGAAGGGTCATAGAATGGTCTACGAGCGATAGTAAGTGCCATGTAGAGTGTATTCAAACTTGGTAAAATTTTGAACTCAAATTTGAGGACTACAGATAAGTCTATGGAGCGTAGAAAGGTTGACGGTCTGTAGAAGGGTTTATGAAAAGTTGGCCAAATGTTTATATCCCAGTAGCTTGGCCTACGGTTGACCAGTACGATCCATAGGTCTAAACCATAGGGTCGTTCGACAATTTTTAATGAAAGATGTTTTGTTCTTCTCTTAGTCAATTTACCCCAAACTATGTCAATTTGGACTTATCTGATTTCCAATTCCTAAATCTACCCAAACCCTCTCATTCTCTCAAATCCCCAAGTCCTATCCAAGTTTACCACTCTCAAAATTCTCTCAAGCTCAAAGAAGAATGCTAGGGTTCCAAGAATCGAGTCTCCTTTTTCCTCTCAAATTATCCTTGTCCCTAACTACATGCACCCATAGGATTTGTCTTAGAAAGACATGGTTAGTGGATCTATCTAAGCTAGAAGTTTATGGTCCTTACCTTGGAAAATATAACATATCTTTTCTGTATGGAAGAAAGACACCGGATTCCATATATAGCTCATATGGTCTATGTTGGTTAGTTGTCAATATGCCACAAAAATTAACAATATTTTATGAAAGGTTTTCATTATGTTTTTAAGTATGCATTGACTTTGTTCATGATTTATGATTCTTGTTTAAAGGTTTTTCACTATGTTTTAGCTTGATCATTCATATCATGTTTGAAGTCCCAAAATGCTCATGTTCATGTTTTTATGCATTTCTCTCTTACTTAGTACATTTCATGTGCTAATGCATACTTGTGACTATATTGTTTTATAATATAGGATTTGATGCCCTTCTCCCGCTCGTGTCTAGCTTGAATTTCTAGTTTACTATTTGATTGATGAATCCTTATACTTCGAGGGCAAGATAATGAAGACTTTTATTAATTTTGTTGCTTTTCTTTGAGACCTTGTACGTAGTGTATGGTTTACATCTCAACCACTCTATCGATGTTTGATGTACCGTGAGTTTACTATATTTTTTATGTATTAAACTTGAAGTTTGACATAAGTCTTAGGCATTTTTTATTAGATATGATGGTGTTTTAATCTAATTTTGTAGGAAATAGATTTTCGAGTTGTGGTGTTAAAAGTACCTGACACAATAGTGATTTGGTAACAGATGAGCCTACCTATGAGTTTTCATTCCTTTGAAGAGTCATAGGTGATTGGTGTGGGTGATAGGATGAGGAGCATGGACTAAGTATGAAACGACGAAGCGACTAACAATCCGTAAGTCCTTTGACGAGTTGTCAATGATGAGTCAAGGATGACTTTAAAGAAGATGAGTTCTAGTCCATGAATGACGATCGGACAGGAAGGGTCATGCTTAGACCCACGAGCCATAGGTAAGGCCCAATGATGACACCCACATGAATTTCACCAACTCCTGAGTGATGATGGCACCTACGAGCCTTCATTCGTATGACGAGCCGTAAGTGACCACTCGTGGACAACACTACCAAAACCGAATTTCCTCAAGCTTCATTTTCCTACCTGGTTAGGATTTATTTTCTATAAATATTAGTAGTAAATTTTATTTTTGGGTTGTTAGAACTTTCATTATACTTTATTTTGGCATTGAGAATTATTTTTTTGAACACTTTCGACATTTAATTCTTGAAATTTGGTTTATGATATTTGTGTTTATTCTTCAATTCAAGATTTCAGATTTCATTTGTTCTACTTCTAAGTTCATGATTTATATTTTCAACTCTATTATGAATTGTGATAACTCAAGAATGAACAAATAAATCCACAACTAGGGTTGTGGTAACCATGAGTAATTAAGAATGTAAAACTAATAATTAAGTAATTCTGAACTACTGTTTGTGCATGTATTTTTAATCTCTTCGTTTTTGAATTCTTTTAACAATGCACAACGTTAAAACTTGCCTAATTCGTACTTACCCAACCATGGAAGTAATTAATGAGAAAGAGATTAAACAACAAAGATTTAGCGTGATAATCCACTATCTTATAGCCTGACCCACCTATTGAGAGGGCTAATCTGGATTAAGGGTAACCGTTAGTAAAGCATACACCTGTAGACCGACCAAGTTGTGTGGTAAAATTCTCTACTTGGACAACCAATCATTTAGGAGATACCTAATTTACCAACATTGCATGTTAACACTAGGAAATAGTTACCATTATTAGGATTATTGTGTTAACAGCTTGTGGGGAACACATGTGCCTTAGTTTCATTCTCATATTGATACTACAAACAATGAATCCAATTTACTTGTTACTACAAATCAATCAAATATTATTTTATTTACTAATACCTCCTTTTTACAGAAGTAAACCTGATTCAAAGTACAAATAACTGCGAATTAGCCTAAGTCTAGACCATATTACTCGTGAGATCGATCCTAGACTTTGTTAGGTTCTTTATTTGGCAACGACCGTTTATATTTCTGTAGGGAGGTGTAATTTGGGAGTATCAAACTTTGGCGCCACTTCCGGGGAATAAGGGGCATTTGGTAGCTGGATAGAGTTATGCAGGTATTAGCAATATGGGTATTAGTTATGTAGGTATTAGTTATACATATATTACTTATATAGGGTTTATTTATACATGTATTAGTTATACAGGGTTTAGTTATACATGTATTAGTTATGCAGGGTTTAGTTATGCATGTATTAGTTATGCAAGGTTTAGCTATACATGTATTAGTTATATAGGTATTAGTTATGCAAAGTTTAGTTATGTAGAGACAGCATTATATTAGTGAGACAATTTTTATTTCTTAATTTCAAAAGTTATTAGTGAGCCAATATTTATTATAAGCATTAAAATAACCAACTTTGAAAATAACACAGTAAAACTAAATAAATACTAATAGCTAAAAATAACAAAGTAAATAACAAATAACTAAAAATAATTAAGTAATTTGTATTTAATATGATTAAGTAATTAAGTAGTATGTAATTTAAATTAAACTAACTAATAGATAACTAAAATTGTTTAGCTACGAAATTATTAGATATGACGTCAAATTCGTCACTAATTATTCAACTTTTGTGACAAAAATACATTTCGTATTTAAATGTATGTGCAACATACCTTTAGTGACGAAACATACAATTTCGTAGCAAAGTTTTTGTCCACTAAAGTATCCCACCAAAAAATAATTTGGGGCCATTTATTAAGTACAACTACTGACAAATTTTAATTCATCAATGATACATTAGTTTGTCGCTAATAATGTATCCAATTTGTGACAAATTGTTATTTGTCATAAAATTAGTTACAATTTTTTATACGAAAAGATTTCATCACAAAATATAAGTTGTTGCAATAGCGACAAAATAGAGTTCGTAGTTGAATGTTTTAAGCTTTAGCCACAAAATTTTATATTCAATAGTGACCTTAGTTTTTGTTTCTAATAATATAAGCAATTAGTGACAATTATTTTATTGTCTTTAATTAACCTGTGACCTATGAAAACAGAATTTTGTCACAAAATATACAATGTTTAAATAGTGACAATTTAAATTTTGTAGTTAAATAACTTAATCATTTACCACGATTTTTTTATAGCTAAATAAAAAAAATAATATTTGGCTACGCTCGACTGCAGATCTATAGGGTAGTGAGAGAGTTCACTAGAATCAATTGATAAAAAATTACACAATATATTGATGATATTCTTTTAAGTTTACAAGTTCACTTAGTGGTTCAGAGGGTTCGAAATTCCCTTGACATTCAAAGTTGAAACATCAACCCATGAATAAAAGTAATACTATTAAGATAGTGTCTATTCACAACACACATAAACTCGACATTGTTTGTGGTCATTGCAAACATGTATAACAATTTTTTAACAAAAATAAAATCAATGTCAGCCGCTTGACAAAAGAGATGCATGTTATTAAAGACAACTCAACATGAATATTAGAAATAGATTAACATCTCTAACAAATAAGGAACATAAATATTTTCTAGGTAAATAATATTAAGAAAAAATAATATGAATGAAAAGCCTCTACTACTTAAGCAAATACGTTTTACAGGTCTTCTATAACCTCTAAAACAAAAGAAATCATCAATTATTGTAGTGACTACACCATTCTCGAGACATAAACATGTAGACATTAGATAGTTCAGGATGGAAAAATGTGGCTGCAACTGAAGAGTAGAACTTCAATTTGTCCATTTTCTGTTGTATCAACCACTTGTTACCACAAACATTTAAATATGCACATCAGAAAAATTTATAGTTCAAAGAAAGTTAGTTTCCTGCTCATATCATAACCTTTTGAATAAAATATATAAATTTTCTCTCAAGTAACAAAAAAGGGGAAAGGGACCAGGTCGACATTAGCTATGTATTATATTTCTTTTGGTTTTAGATATGACTAATGTTATTGAGCTTCAGTAATCTATGTTGAAAAGACAAATTTTTTACTTGTTAGTTCATGGACTAGAATATTAAGTATGTCTCTTGGTTTTTGAAATACATTTATTAGAGTATCAAGAGAGATATAAAATGTCAAAAAAAGTCCTCTCTAAATTTTCTCTCTAGAATTTCTTAACAGACATATACTATCGAGATGGAATCTGAGCCACCGACAGTGAATCTACAACCATTGGATATAGACCATGAAGGGTGCTCAAAAGAGATGAAGACAATCCAACAAAAATCTTCCTCGAATTCATCCTACAACAATGAGAAATCGAGTAACAATACGGAGGGCAGGGGAGCGATTTCAAATGAACACTGTTGTAGGATTCAAGAAATTATTTCTTAGGTTATTTCTAGTGCAATTCGAGTGACTCCAACAACTGGAGAGGAAATAGCACACTTTAATCTAGCTATGATAAAAGAATCAAGTCATTCCATCGTGCCAATCTCCAATTCTAGAGATGGCGATTTGGAGAAAATCGTAAATGATAGTCTGGATATGCGCACTCATATTCGATGTGAGAATCCTACAGGTGAGTGTCCTAATACTTAGTCCTCTAATAGTCAATCAATTAAGAATGTTGATAATTATGGTCCTACTAATATGTTAAATAATAAAGAGGGTGATCATGGTATTGATGGTGGTAAGGGTAAAGAGATGGTCATAGAACAACATCAGCAAGGTCCTAATAGGAATGGCAACACCAAACAAAATTATACCAATGAGCCTAATAACTCCACTCGTAAACCTTATGTCCCTAACAACACTCCTCCTAAAATTTCTAGCAATTTCAAAACCTTCAGACCTAACAATATCATACTTGTAAAAGAGAGCACAAAAAACAACAATGCGACCACTGATCCAGCATAAAAATAGCCCACTCAAACTAAACAAAAACCAGTTGTGATCCCAAAACCTCCCCTTCCTAATATCCCTCACTCTATGGTTACTAAACTAAGAGCCCAAGAAGCCCAAAAAATTATTCCTATAGACATCAGTCTTCTAAAGATTACTATCAATAAGGGCTACCCTGTTATTGTGTCAGAAAAGAGGATTTCATCGTATATTTAGCTGAAAGGTGAAAATTTACCCTCATTGGTAAATTTTTCAATGGCCCAAAATGGATGTCATAAGGAAACAATTTATCCTACAAAATTAATTTAGACCATCAGAATCAACAGATACAACACACACAATAGTACAACACAGATCAAGGAAATAGTAATAATGTTTACAGTCCTAGATCACCTCAGAGTCCTAAGGATTCTAAGGACCAAAATTCACAACACTTATAGGCAGGTATGAATTCTGAAATAAATTCTCAAAAGCCCACAAATTGTAATGTTGATCCTGGAGTCCAGGAATGATCTGATTTCTCTAGTTGAAAGTTGTCAACATTTTTTTTAGTTGAAGTCGGGTCATAGACCCTTTTTATTATAAACTAAAATAAATGTTTCTACAAAGATCTGGCCCATAATCTGGTCAAGAAAATAAATATAGTAATAAGAAACAGAAGACCAAATAAACAAAGAAGTGGAAAGGTCACACTCTAAATCATCTGCAATGACTCTTTTGGAAGCAGCTGCCATAGAGTTCCATGGAGTTATAGAATGGGAGAGATGACAGTCGTTTTCCGAATCTCCAGAGAGAGCGCCATCTTAGTTGTTACCATCATCCAACCCTCACAGAGTGCACCTCTAGCGACTTGCAAGTGAACTTCTATCATCACTTCTAACTAAGTGTGAAATAACTCTTCTAGGAGCAGAGTTCCAAGATCTATGAGTGTTAGCTAAGCATATGGCATTGGGAATCTTCCATCAGGGAAGAACTTATCAAATTCCATTAGATCTATTAGTTCCTCTCTTTGCATTGATGGATCAAATCAATCTACAATCAACACCAAAATTATGAATAAATCTCCTAAACTAAAATTTGATGGGTTGAATCTCAAAAACAAATTAATACCACTATCTAAATTTTAGTCTAAAAAATATATCACAATTTTAGAGGACAACCTTGAAAAGACCTTGAAAATTATGATACCATGTAATCTCTTTGCTTATTCGAAAGAAATAGATATTAAAACAAGCACCTAGTATCAGTAATATTGTCTTGGTTAGGTGGTCCTTGGGCACCTCAACGCTCTCATCAGGTGTGAAACACATAAGCCATAACGAAATTTCTTTCAGATATTATTGTAGTCACTAAATACTGTACTTTAAATTTTTCTATATCTTTCAAAAAAATTAGTCGGCATCAAGTAATATATCAAGAATTATCGTGATTCTGCTAAAAATCTTATGATAGTAGGAGTACCACTTTTATCCATGTATATAATCTGCCTACCGTCACTAGGAACTTCTTGTATAGAATTAAGCTGATAATTATCTGCAAAAGAAAAAACTAAGTTAGCAAAATAATCAGCAAGAATATTTCCTTCCCTGAGGGAATATTGTACTCTTGCTGACACAGTTCCCCTCAAATTCTCAATGGTGCTGACTTCCAAAGCCACACTCCCTGGAATTTTCCACTATACCTCTAGAATATGTACCATTGCTAGGGAATCAACCTCAATAATAATCTAAGACAACATATTGTCTCTACAGAACACCAAACATTCCCTTATGTTTATGGCTTCTGCAATCAAATTGGTGGTCTCTCGAATTCTGATTCCTTTAGCTACAATTAGATTTCCTTCATGATCCCTAATACAAAAAGTAGCTGAACTAGGCCCAGGGTTGCGCTTAGAAGCAACATCAGTATTACCTTTAAGCCAATTTATGGGAGGAGGAACCCATTTAACCATTTTGAAGTTATAAACTACTTTATATCCTTTCAGATACTACACAATTAGAGGACAATTATTCAAAGCAAAGTTACCCTTACATCTGAACTTAATGAAATTCAGCATAGTGTAATTAATCTCCCAGATAACTTTTATAACATAATAAGTTCCACCATGAAGTATAGTATT
Source organism: Solanum stenotomum (assembly GCF_019186545.1). NCBI lineage: Eukaryota > Viridiplantae > Streptophyta > Magnoliopsida > Solanales > Solanaceae > Solanum > Solanum stenotomum. Next base: position 33,372,775 of record NC_064285.1, on the reverse strand, counting down.
TCTCTTTTTCCACAAAAACCACATTATAACTATAGGAAAAACCTAAAAGACTATTTTTATCCTATAGTTACCATCAGTAGACCACCATCTTCTCACCATCTGTTTCATATTAATCATGGACCCAATTATTCCGGAAGCTCTAGAGTAATAAGACCATATTCTTGTTGCAATCTCTCCTCTCAAGAACAAATGATTAATAGTCTCATTCTTAGGAATGTTACAACATCTAGAAATCTGACAGATATTAGGATTCCAAGCATGCATTAAGTTTGCCACATGAACTTTACCTTGCCAAATCCTCCAAGCTAAAAATGAGAATTTGAAAGGTAAATCTTACACCCATAAAGATTTCAAATCTTCATTAACATTCTTCCTTTACCTTAACACTTCCCAAACACTCTTTACACTAAAATCTCCAGTACTAGATTTGGTCCACCAAGGTTTGTCTGCTACCTCTGATAACTGCACATACCTCATATTATGACTGATATGATCCACCACATGTTCAGGAACAACATTCTGAAGAGCATCAAAATCCCAACCTTTCTCATTAAATAGTTCCCGTATATCCTCATGAGGTGACATGTTGGGGTGTCTACTCGTTGTAGGTGCAAAGACCCAAGACTGGATCAATTATCATTCCAAATGGAAGAAGTTCCACCCCTAGGTTCTCACCACAAATTTTGTTCTATAATATTTCTATTTTCAAGCATATGTTTCCAGATTTGTGAGCCTCCTTTCCATTACACGAGAGATGGAATTTATTTCTTGCAATATTTGTTCCAAAAGAAGTTGGACCACAAATTGTTTTGTGCACTAAATTTCTTACACAATTTAGCATATAAGGCCTGAGAAACTTCAAATTATTATGTGAAACCAAGCCCCCTTCTGGCTTTGGTAGACAAACTTTGATCCATTTAGCTCAATGTCCACTCTTGCCAGATTCTTTATTACTTCAATGCTTTTTAGCAAAGATCCTATGTAGTTCCTTAATCACACATTTAGGAGGAGTGATAGCGGATAATACATATATAGGAGTGCTTTGTAAAACACTAGATATTAGAATCTCTTTACCACCAAAGGATAACATCTTTCATCTCCATGCTTGTAGTTTACCTTTAACTCTCTCAACATAGTATTCCTTTCTGTTTCTTGTGTGGGTGATAGGAAACCCAGATATTTCATAGGAAAGGAACCCTTATTCATCCCAACACACTGCTCCACTAATGTTTGAATTCTCGATGCTACATTTTGATGCAAATAAAAGAAACTCTTATGTTTGTTCACCTTTTGGCCAGATTGATGCTCATATTCCTGTAAGATATTCATTATTATTCCTAAAGAGTACTCATTACATGATGAAAACATAATGGTGTCATCTGCATAAGCTAAATGATTTAAATTTTTACTTCATTTAGGCAAACCATAGCCCACATACAGAGGATAATCAAATAAAGAATTAAGACCTCTATACATAACCTCAACAGATATAATAAATAGGGTCGGAGAGAGAGGGTCTCCTTGCTTCTCACCCCTTGAAGAATGAAAGAAACCATATGATTGACCGTTAATAAGGAATGAGTAGTAATTGTTAGCAATAAGTCTCCATATCATATCTACAAATCTTGAGTCAAAACCCATCTTCCTCAAGACCTTCATAAAAAAAAACCAAGACAATCTATTATTTGCTTTAGCCATGTCTAACTTAATAACAACATTAGCAAGCTTTCCTCTTTTAGTAATGTCAGTTACCAACTCTTGAGCTAATAGTACATTTTTAATAATACTTCTTCCTTTAATAAAGCACGATTGATTAGAAGAAATCAATTTAGGTAACATGTCTTCCAGCCTATCATGAATAATCCTATACAGAATCTTGTTAACAAAGTTACTCAAACTAATAGGTCCCATATTACAGAAGGTATGTACATGTTCCTTCTTTGGTATGAGAACCAAATTAGTAAGTGTAATGGATTTTGGAAAGGTATTACCAGCAAAACAAAATCTTGTACCATTCTTACAATGTCTCCACAAACTATATCCCAGCACTCCTGAAAAAATCTACTTGTTAATCTATCAGGGCCGCTGGCACTGTCTATGCTTACCTTAAAGACTACTTTTTTCACATCTTCTAAAACTGGGAAAGCACAAAAAGTTGTATTCTCTTCCTCAGAAACTGCTTTAGAGATGTAAGACAATAACGGAAAACTAGTAGCATCCCCTTCATGCTGAAACTGTTTATCGAAATACTCTATTACTTCATTAGCAATAGCCCCTTCTTCCTCTAACCAATCACCATGTGAATTCTCAATTCTATTTACTCTGCTTTTATGTCTTCTTCCTTTCACTTGATTGTGGAAGAATCTGGTAGTCTTATCTCCATTTTCAAATCAATCATATCCAACTTTTTGTTGCCTAAAAAGCTCTTCAAAATGTAGATATATATTATATTCAACGTTTGCTCTTTGTATGGAAATCCTATTTTCACTAGACGCGTCTTCATCGAACAATTTTTCTTTAATTATAGCGATCTCCTCCTCTAATGAACTATGAGAATCCCAGTTCAATCTAACCATTTCTTTAAAGGATTCATGTTCAGTCCAGAAATTCAAGAACCTGAAAGGTTTCTTCTTATTGACACCTCCATCTGCGCAAGTCAATAACATTGGAGCATGGTCTGATCCTATTTTGGGCAAGTGATCAATCTCTAATCGAGAAAAAATATTTTGCATCTCTACATCTCAGTGCTGGTACACTAGAACTTTAGGCGGGCTGAAGAGCCACTCGGCGAGTCGCTGAGTGGTCTTGGCGATCACCAGTATCACCTTTCTTCATTTCTTCAGCTTGTTATGCTTCTTTTTGCCTGTTAGTGTCCTTAGCTTGCTCCTTAGCTCACATCCCTAAAAAAACGGATTTAATATTAGTTTATAGAATAAATTAGGCATTTGAGGATACTAAAACTATCCAAACAAAGCCCTAAATAAGTCCAAATCTCGGACTCATCAACACCCCCAACTTAAACTTTTGCTTGTCCTTAAGTAAAATTCAAGATCAGCAGTTCAATAAGGATGTCTCAAGTAGTGCTGCATAAGACTCAACATGGGTGCACACAAAAAGTTCAAACTACACATACAATGCCCAATTGTGCTCTCAAATATTCAAATTGTGACTCACCATTATCAAAGATCCTCAAGTTGACAATACTTTCTTCAAATGCAAGTTCAAACTTCAACAAAGATACTCAAATTCCCACACAACAAAGATGATTCCATATTCACACAAAATTCTTCAACAATTTAAAGTCCTGGAATCACATGCAACTCTCACACTCACAAAGATGAACACATGCATGACTCCACCAATAGGTTTGCCCTTATTTTCCAATCAATATTCGTTTCAGCTCACTCAAGATCACAAAGGTCTTTTCAAGGCTTGTAACGGGGCTGAGTGTAAAGCTATGGTCATTTTGGTTTGGTGGCTTCTACCTTCATGAAGTATGGCCTGAAAATCACCCTTTATCCTTCTCCTTCACATTCAAACATGTTCAAAATCCACCCTATTATTCAACTAGACATGAATCACTGGATATCCCATTTTTCATATGTTCACACACTTTAATTCACATTTTTTTGCTATTTTTCAGTTTTTTTCTTTTCTTTCCTTTTTTTTTTTTACCTGAAGGGGTTCCATCTTTTTCAAAATAATCCAAAATCAAGAGGGAGTTTATTAGACTTCTTGACTTCCATTCTCTTTCACCACACCCCTAACTTAGGCTTTTGGCCTAAGTTGGCTATTCAAACAAACCATACTTCATGAAAGTAATGGGTGAAGGGATAAAGAGAGGTCATAATTGTTCAAGTTTCTTCCAAGAAAAGGGAAAGGCTCAAAAGGTGCCAAGCTAGGTTCACACATCTCACAAGGTTGGTCACAGAAGAGGTATATTGTCAAATTGGTTCACTCTTCAAAATTCTTGCCTAAGCTCATTTCAAGTGCTTGCATCACTCAATCAACCGGACCAACGGGGCTAATTCTAGGTGTCATCAAACACAATGTTCTATGTATTATTATCACACAAGGCATTGGTACCAAAATCAAATAAGACTCCACACTTTCTAGCTAGCGTGCAATGCTCATCACTAGAGACTCATTCGACAATCGACTAGTCACAACGAGATGATAAAAGTTCACATATTGCCTATGTAACTTAGTTTTCCTCATGATGAGTCCAAATCATGAGTTCGAAATTTGGACTCATTTAGGGCTTTATTCATAATGATTTAGTGTCCTCAAATGCCAATTTTGTGCCAATAATTGATGTAAAACCGTTGATTTCCAGGTATTTGGATTGAGGAACAAAGCAAGGACACTAATTTGCAAAAAGGAACAAAGCGAGCTGAAAGAACGAATAAAGAAAGTCTGGTGATTTGTCACGACCCGAGAGCACCCCCTAGTCGTAACATGGCGTACTCGACCCACGAAGGGGGTCTTATACATGCCTCATTGCATTCATTCATTGCATAGGTAATAGAAATAGTACGGAATTAAAACTTTTTTTATTTAAAAACCATATAATCTAAAGACATTCATTTATAACACAAACGGAAGTCGATATCTCACATGGTCATCTTAGACACAATCTTTAACAATATAGGGACACGACCCCTTTGCAATAGAATTCTAAAGTATTCTATTACATGAAAAGAAAGAAACTTCTAAAAAGGCATTTGTCCTCGAACTATGAGGACGTACCACTTGATCTTGGAAAAATAGCAATCCAAGCACTTTAATCTAGATAGAAGCAATCACTTGCCGGAACCTATACTTGTAGTAAAAACATAGAAGGATGGGTTAGCACACAAAAATGTACTAAGTATGATGACCTTGCAAAAACATGCTTTAAAAGGGTACATTTTTGTTAGAAACTATGCATGATGCCACTTTTAGAAATATTACGAACAATAGCATAAGAGACATCAAATACTAGTATAATCATCATACAAGTCATCACATCACATTTGAACAATATCAATAAGTAAGCCATTACCTTCATCTTAAACCTTCACCTCAAGTAACCCTCATGCTATACCTCGTGCAATGTATGGATAGCGTCCCATACCGCCATCCACACCAAGGTACCACATTAAGGTCACCAAAAGTAAACTTACCATTCAACCTTTCCATTTTCAATGATACTCATACACAAGAGACCTAAACCTTTAACAAGTTATTTCACAACATAAAGACCATCACCTAAGACAACCCATAAGTCATACTTGTGCAATGTGCAAGTATCATCCCATACTACTACTCACACTAAGTACTCCCTTGAAGTCACCATAGGCAAGGCACATTCAAATACAATAAGTCATAATAAGGAAGTAACACATATACAATCCAAGTATAGTATGCATCATTTCAGTAGGCATTCAAATCAACATTCTTTATTAGCTTCATTTAGAGGACTCTCACACATTAGCCATTAAGACTTAGAGAACTCACTATAGCCCTCTTGAAGCCTACTCGTGCCACGTATGGATAGCATCCCATACTACTACCCACACTTCATAAAACTCCTCAAGAAACTATAATGCACATCTCACATGATGGGAATAAGTGTTTAACTGACATAGATCATGAGAGATAGACCATGGAATCTGATGTACTATCCCACAATAGAAGGGTTGGTCTACTTACCTAAGGTAAACCGGTATTTAGCTTAAGTGGATCTACTAGCTATCCTATGTGGGCACATAGTTAAGGGACACGTAGATTGCTACTAGATACCCCGCCTCAACTAACGTGAGGGCATCAATCTCAAGAGATTGCTACTAGAAACCCCGCCTCAACTCACATGAGAGATTCCATCTCATTCAATATCCTCTCGGTGCCTGGCCTACATTCCCATAGAGTACTTTAACATTCATTACATTAAGGGATAAGAGATTGTTACTAGACACCCCACCTCAACTCACGTGAGGGCATCCATCTCAACCCAATATTCATTCATTAGATAGCTCATAGATTCAAACATGAGAGTAACCTTTCATATAAGAATCCCATTATCGTTCATTAGTGTAAGATCAAGAATATCCTTTCAATCAACACATCACTAGCATTCATTAGAGTACAATTGAGAATATCCTTTCAATAAGTACTTCATCATTAATATTATCATTGAACCTCATTCATTATTCATTCAAGAGTGTGTGTGTATGTGAGAATAGCCTTTCACATAATCATCATTATTCACAAGTGTTAATAGAGAGATAACATTCATTCCTAACATAATTAGCTTCTAAACATGATCATCATTCATTCATTTACACAACACACATGCATCATATCACAATTATACGTAGTAAATAAACACCCCCACCTTTCAAGTGGATCAACATCTAAATCACAATTCTAATTCAACAAGAAATTGATCATAACTTGCCCTTCAAGGGTCATACCTCTAAATCACCAACACACCAACAATATACTACAATAAGGCCATGGGTAATGATATACTTCAGTAATATAAAGCAATTTAGGCAAATTCGAATCACATGCATTCATCATCAACAAACCCACTTCATAAAGGCACAATTTAGGACTTGAGAGAAATCATGCGTTCATAGAGTATTTTCATCATAAATCATCAATTAAACATCAATACTATCAATATATGACCTTAGTAACCATTTGAAATCATTTTTAGAAAGAACCCATGAGATTGAGTAAAACCTTAGGTTTTTTATGAACTTGAAAACCTTGAAAACTTCTTTGAAATTTACTCTAGGGTGAAATCTAATTCTAGATGAAGGATCACCATACCTTTACTAAGATTCTCCAAGAAATTTGATGAAGAAACGCCTTGAATCCAAACCCTAGCTCTCACTTCTTCTTCTTTTTCTTTGAGAACTTCTAGAGAGAGAAATATTGGATAGAGGAACTCTTTGATTTGATTTGGGTTTTGTTAAAAAGTGATTTTAATTGAAGGAATTCAAGTCTTAAAAAGGTTATATAGTTTCTAGGAAAGGCATAGAATAGTAGGGACTTAACTTTGGAAAAGGACTAAGGACCCTTAAAGTTGCAACTTAAAATTTCAGCACCTTCTCGTCTTAGCTCGCGCTTTGGACACTTGGGCTCGCCAAGTGCACTAGGCGACTCACCAAGTGCACCCTCCCTCGCCCTTTGTTCCAGTGAGCTCATTAAAGGGGTTGGTCATAGGGCGATTGGAGGGGGCCAATAGGCGACACACCAACCAGCTGGGCGAGCTACCATTTGGCTTGCCCTTTGGTCCAGTAGCTAGACCAAAAAGGTAGCCCACTAAGCGACCATAAGGGCATAAGGGCGACTCGCCAAACCCTTTGGACGATCAGCACCCCCATCACCAAACAGTCCATCAAAGAACAAGGCTTCTTTCACTCACACTTTCTAGCTAAGGCCCTTGATTTCACCCTAGACTTCCTTCTTGGTCAGGTTAGGTTCTAAAACAGCCTAGACATAAACCTAAAGTCACACTAACCCAGACGTTAAGGTTCTAGTTCAACCTATCATTTTTTGAGTCGTTACATGATTGCCAAGTCCCTTTGGTGAGTCGCTGAACGGCCTCTTGACTGCCTAAAGTTCCAGTGTTCCAAGCCCTGAAGGAGAAAATCAAGTTGGCAAGAGAAAAAAGTAGTCGGCGAATTGCCGAGTGGTTCCGCGATGCAGTGTTAGATCATCCAAAGTTACAGAGTTGGAGGATGCTGAAGGCCAAGGCAAAAAGGTGATGTAATTGACCAAAGGGCGGATCGACGAGCCCGACTTACTGTGCTGAATGGCCCTTCGCAACATATTTTTGGCAACTATAAATACATTTTTGAACATTTAGTTTAGTATCATATTTTCATTACATTGAATTTTCAGTTGAGTATTGTAAGAATTCTGAGTATTGAGACAAGTTTTTCCTTAGCTTTGATGAATTGAAGTTTTTTCACTTTGGAGAAATTGAAAGTGGGTCTTTGAGATTATTCAATTTGGACCTTTGTAAAGACAAAATCAATCTTACTAGTTGATGGAAACTCAATTTGGTAACGATTTTTATCCTTTTATGATGTCTAGCTAAAACCCCAATTCTTGGGGTGTGATTATGTAATTATGGGCTGATTTAGTTTATGGGTATTGCTAATTGTTAGGTTAAATACTATTTAGAAGTGATTGATTTCAATCAGTAATTGTGGTTTAATTTAAAGAATTATAGTTGCAAATGCAGTTCTACCTTTGTGTTTTTGGCTTGCTTGAGAGAGAGGTTTTAAAACCAAGATTATTAATTGATGGTTTGTGGGAATTGGGTTGTCATGGATTCAACTCGAGTGAGTGAATCCTAAACCATTTTCCACACATTTAGCTCGAGAGAGTGAACGGACTAAAGCGTAGGTTGTTCTTATTTTGCATGCTTGTCGATGTTCGAGAGAAATCAACTTGATTCAGGGTAAATTGTTCGAGAGAAAGTTTACCTCTTCTATAGTCTAGCTTATTCACTAATTTACAGTTATTTCCTAACAGTTGCAATTACCTATTTGTCTATATTAGCCTATAATCGAATCATATCCCAAGAACCCGTCTCATTATGGTCATTTTCGTATTGTTTGCTGTTGTTGCAGTTGATAATTAAAACCAAAACCCCCTGATATTTGCATTTGTGTCACCCCCTAATTTGAATTATGTTTTTATTCGTAAATGTCTATTTCTATGACTGACTTGATCATATTCGTACTTTCCTATTGAGTTTTAAACACGTACCACTCCATGTGGGATTTGACCCCAACTCATTTAGTTGGGTTATATACGGACTAGCGATCGTTGACACTTAGAATTGGATGAAGTGCCCTTGAAACATTAATCAAAATGGCACCACTGTCAGGGAGTGGTGTTGGTTAAGATTCTTTGGTTAAGTTGAATTTTGTTCTTGATAGTCATAGTTGAATCTATTTGCTTTTAGTTTTGGTTTGTGTGTTACTGTTTTGAACAAAGGAAATGAGTTTAAACGAAAGCAATGGTAGCCAAGTGGGCCATCAAAATGGCATCGACAACCCCAACGATGTCAATGAGCCTAATGTTAATGATCCTCATCTAATGGGTGGAATTGGCGCCATTCGCTTGCCTCTGGCTGAAGGGAACGATGTGTTCCATATTACAAGTACATGTTGCAACTCTTGCAATTGAAAGGGTTGTTTGGTGTCACGACCCGAGAGCACCCCCAAATCGCGACACAGCATACTCGACCTCGCAAAGGTCTAATACAAGGCCTTTAGCATTCATTTATCGCATAGACACTAAAAACCATAAGGAATTTAGAACTTTATTCACACACGAAGAATACTTTCATTAATAAGCAAGCGGAAGACTTTTAAAACATCTAACTTTACAATATATATGTCTCATAAACCATATATACTTTGGAGTACAACATATGGACTAAGCCCATACAAGACTTAAACAAAAATACTAGAAATACATCAAAAGGAACATGTAGGGTATTGCCCTAGAATCTATGAGGACTTACCAAGTCTTCATCTTCAACACTTAGAAACCTATCAAGTAGCCATGACATGTCACCATCTCCCAATCCCTACACTTTAGTCAAAAAGGGAAAGAAAGGGGTTAGCATAATTAAGTACTAAGTATGGAGACCATGCAAAAACATGCACAGCGGACATTTACAAGGAATGTATGCTTTCATATCATTTTGATAAAACCTCCAATTCACAAGTATAAGAGACATAATACAAGTCAACATTCACATATAAGACCATAGCCAACCATACACATACTCAACATATATCCATATACAACACATGCTTAACTTTAAAAGAACACATGTCATTTCATTACCATAGGACCTCTACCTAATATAACCTTAAGACACACTTGAGTAAGACAAGAAGTGACCGCCCAATCAAACCACTCAATTTATTATAGGGATTTTGATTTTTATGTGTGTTTCTTTAAAATCTCTTTTTAGGAGAAGTTTAAAATTAACTTAGACGAGCATTACCTCAAAGATAGTTGTGAGTATATTCTCAAAACTAGAAGTTGGTAGTGGCTCTATAAATTAAAAAAGATGTTTGAAAGTGCACTCTCTGAAGAAGTTGCTCGTAAAATTGAAGTTCCAGAACTACCCCCGAAAAATTGGAATAGGCTCAGTGATATGTGGTCGAATCCAGAACATAATATGATCTATATTCAAATAAATATATACTTTATTTGTTTAAGTGTTATTTAATCTACTTATATTTCTATTTTCATGGTAGAAACGATGTCATGTAAACAAGGTCAATCGATCTAAACTTAAATGTAACCATTTTATCGGGTCAAAAACATTTGTAGCTACTCGTGCTGAAATGGTAAGTTAAACAAAAAAAAAAATTACTAATGGTATTTTAAGTCTATGTTATTATCTTGTATATTAGAAGTTTTTTATCCATTCTTATTTTTAATACAGTGATTGTTTCCTCATTAAAATTCTTATGCTTACCTTAAATATCATGTTAAAGGGGTGCAACATATGTAGGCTATGCCATAGAACTAATATTAAGAAACATTTAGAACAACACTTGTGAGCAATCAACTTTAGTATATATTTCCATGATCTTCTACTTAAATAATTTTGCTAAATGGCACTGAAGAAGCTAACTCCTAGCCATTTGGGTATTTGATCGTAGCATTCTATCATCTCTCAATGTATTACTACCAGAAGAAGTCATACTCTCATTGTTGTCTATACACCCATGCTTACTACAATAAGTTTTTAAATTTATTTTGTAAGGTGACACAATATCTGAAGGGGTCGAACCTGATAGAATTGTGTTATACAAAAATACACATTACTCAAGTGAAAATGGCTGGGCATCTGAAGAAGCCGAGACTAACTATGTGAGAAGCAAATATTCTATTCGCATTCAAAATGATTTATTTGTTATTATAATAAGTTTAAATAATATGATTTATATGTTTTGTGGAACAACATGATTGATTTGAAAGCTCTATATACTTCGGGAGAGTCTTCCATGAATATTGATGAAATTGTGGACGCTATACTTGGCAAAATGTCGGGATACATAAAAGGTCTTGGTTGTGGTCCAAAACCTAATACTAATCGAGCAACACAAAGGATAACAACAGAGTTAGAAGACTCTCTTCCAAAGACGAAGGAGGAAGCTGCTAGTGTCCAGCATGATTTGCAGAAACGATTGGATACAACTGAAGTTATTGTAAAAAATCAGCAGTCTCAGATAGAAACATTAAATTTACAATTGGATACTCTATCGGAACGTCAAGATGATATTATGAAACAGCTACAACATTTCATGAGCTCATCCCTATGAAGGTTAGAATTTATTTTTGTCGTATCTTAGTCTTGTTCTTGGCATTTTCCTTTTGTCGAACTGAAATACACCTTTAACTTCATTAAAATATGTGAAAGGACTGGTAGCAGATGCTTTATCCATGGAATGAGGCCTATTTAGTAAAAAAATAAGCTGCTTGATTAGTATTCTTGAAACAATGAGAACCTTAAAAGTGGTTTAATTAGAATTTATATAGTGTTCTCAATGATACTGTTAAGCTTCAAGTTATCTATTTTATATTGTACAAAGAGTTTTAATATTCTTTTTGTTAAGTAGATAACAACTTTATAGATTTTTAGCACCTAACTTATCCTTTTCATGATTTAGTGATGATCACTGATTCTTATCAAGTTATCTATTCAGGTATATTTAATAACCTCATAAGTTTTTAGTTTGTCCGTATCATGATACCATCAAGTATGAAATATCATCTTAAATTTTTTTTCTCTATTTTACACATATTATGGAAGGTGGAAATCAAGATTAGGTACGAGAGACGTGCTTTTGCAATGATATTTCTTGAAGCTGGCTCTATATTTTTATCTTCATTTTGTTACTGTTTAGCATATCTTAGTTATACTTTAAAATTGGATTAACGTTACTTAATATTAGTTTTTCTTCGAGGAGTATGTAGTGAATATCATCTCGATCTCATTTTCAATTTGTTCTTCATTAGTACTATTAACAGTGTGCAACTTCTTCTTCTTCTTCTTCTTCTTCTTCTTCTTCTTCTTCTTCTTCTTCTTCTTCTTCTTCTTCTTC
>NC_064285.1:33336293-33359623 GCF_019186545.1 Solanum stenotomum | reverse complement strand
ATTATTATTATTATTATTATTATTATTATTATTATTATTATTATTATTATTATTACTTTTCTAATTGTGACTGCCACCTAGCAAAAATTAACTTAGACGCATCATGTTTAAAATCTTTATCAAACATATACTTGACTGACTGAGCATCAGTTTTTATCAAGAATTTTTTATTATATAAATCATCTTGAAATTTCAAAACGCACTTAACGATAGTTAACATTTCATGAGGTACCATCGCATATTTTTTCTGAGCATAGCTCCATTTTCCTGAATGAAATCGAATAAGATATTCATTTTTATCATGAGGATTAATTTGCTTCAATATACCTCCATACCCAATATTAGACACATCTGTCTGTACAATCTTTGGCCAAGCAGGATTAGCAAAGGTTAAACAAGGTAAAGATTTAACTCCTTCTTTAATAGTCATTACAAGATCTGTGAGACTATTAGTCCAAGGCTTCTTATGATCCTTTTTTAGCCTGTCATATAACAGAGCTAAATCTCGAGACAAATTCTTGTAGAATGGGGAAATGTAGTTTAAACTTCCCAGAAACCGCTACAATTGCGTCTTATCTGTAATAATATCAGGGAATTTCGATGCGAATCCAATAGATAGCTGAATAGGAGTCATTTTTCCTTGACAAATCAAATGACCCAAAAATCTAACTTCTGTTTGAGAAAGACTCATTTTAGGTTTAGCTATGACCAAACCATTTTGAATAACTATTTTCTTAAAAATGTCTAAGTGCTTAATATGCATTTCAAGAGTTTTTGAGTATACCAAAATATCATCAATATAAACTATGATGAAATCCAAATAGGGATTAAAAATATCATTCATTATCTTTTGAAATTCTGAGGGAGCATTTTTTAACCCAAAAGGCATTACATTCCATTCGTACTGTCCAAACAGAACATTACATGTCGTTCTATATGAATGGTCATTAAATATTTGGATTTGCCAATATCTAGATTTTAAATAAAATTTTGAAAAGATATTAGCATCATATAATCTGGATAATAAATCCCTTTTGTTTGGAATAGGATACCTAATCCATTTTAAAAATTTATTTAAAGGTTTATAATTTATAACTAACCTGGGAACACCTCGTTCTTTTTCTGCTGCGTTATTAACATAAAAAGCAGTACACGACCATGGTGATTTGGAAGGCTTTATCAAACCTTTTTGTAATAAATTATCAATTTCCTTTTTGCAGAATTCAACCAATTCAGTATTCATCTGACAAGGACGTGATTTGGTAGGGATATTTTCCTCAAAGAAACATCTTCATATGGAAGAGTTACAATATGCTTTTTCCGATTCCAAAAGGCACTAGGATAATCAGCACAAATATCAATGGCCATTTTTTTAGAAATGAATTTAATCTTTTCCTGTACTTTAGAAGATTTTAAAGTATCGAATATATTCATACTAAATATCTCAAGCTGTAAATAATCAACATGATTTTGTTTCATATCAATTAGAGCATTAATATCTCTAGAAATAGGCTCGGTGATAAAAGTATAACTAATATCTTGATTTTTATAAGTAGTAGAAAATCCTTTAGCATTTATATTAGTAAAAGGATAAATTGCATTTATAAAAGGAGTTCCTAGAATAATAGAAAGGTATAACTGATTTTTTACTAAGAAAAAGAAGTGAGGAATACAAACTTTATTCTGGCAAATACGAGTATTAGATAATTTATACTTTATATCTAAAGCATGACCAGATGCAGATTTAACCATATCCGTTGTTTTTTCAAAATATTTAGTTGGTACTAGACCTTCTTGAATGCAACTCACATCAGCGCCACTATTAATCATAGCAATGTTAGTTATAGAAAAAGTATTATCAATTAATATAGTACATTTAACATACCATTTATGAGCTGTAACAATTTGCATCATTCCTAAAAACATATTTTGTTTCGGATCAATATTCAAAGTGTTGGCAAGAGTATTTTCTTCAGCAGTAGATTCATCAACTTTATTTTTTCCTTTGCTATTAGCAGACTCAATCTGAGTAAGACGGTGCTCATAAATAATATGATTTTGTTTAAGAAATTTAATTTCTTCCTTCAAATGTTCAATTTCTCCTTTTAAATCATCAAAAGGTATCACGAATAACCATGGTTTGTTTAGAAGAGAGTCTATTATGAACTTCGAACAAGGAGTAAGGAGCAGAATAATTAAATTCATCTTTAACCTTTTTATCACTAGGAATACTAGTTGAAGAGCTAGTTTTACTAGCAGCCAATTGAATGATCTTTTCACGAAGAGTATTATCGGTAACTTCTTTTAGAAGTTCTATCACATTGTCTGCAATGATAGTGAACATATTCATGTCTTCGAACTGAGATTGCAGCTTGTAGAATTCATCATGTTCGCAGTGACAAATATCACCATGACATTTGCAAGCATCATTCGAATCTTGATGAACCTTAGAAGACTCAGGTTGCTCATCCTCTGTTGCATAACTTGCTTCAGAATCATCATAATCTGGTTCGGAACCAAAAGTATATAGAAAACTATAAATCTTATCTTGAATATCATCATCAAGTTCTAGAGTCTTAAGCTTTTCTAGCTTACAATTGGGAGCTATATGCCCAAATTTTCCACATTTATAACACTTATTCTTATCAAGATCTTGCCATGACCTATCCTTGGTAAATCTATGAGATTTACGATGAGCCCTACGCTCATCTCTTTCTTCTCTAGTCTTTCTCCTAGATCTTTGTTTCTTATGATGAGATCTATGAGATTCTGATTTAGAAGTTTCTCGGTTGGTACCTTTAGAAGCATCTGGTAAACTGAACTGAGTACAAAAATCTCCCAATTGAGACTTTTCTCTAAGCTTATCCATCTTTAGCTGTCTTGAGAGTTTTAACTCATTGCACAAATTTATGCCTTCTTGCGTACAAGCCCCAATAAGCTTTCCATAGGTAAAACTACTATAGAGAATAATTCCTTGCGGATCTCTAAGAGTCTTTTTCACTCTTTCTGCAAATAAAGAAGGTAAACCATCAATAAATTTGGCTTTCCAGAATTCTAAGCCATTTTCGGGAAGTTCCATTACCCGACTTAAATAAGTGGCTTTATACCATCTAAAATCACCTAAATGTCTACATCTAAAACCATTTAGTAAAGATATAATGGTTTCATATTGATTGGTAAATCTACCACTAAACTGTTCTAGGATGGTCAAGACTAAAGTATAAACAGCGTCTTCTCTATTTTTAACTAAAGAAAATCCTAGGTTATCAACTCCTTCGGATGTAGCCTTAGCGTTTATGACTGCTACCTTTGCATCAAGGGTCATATAATTATCCCACCAACCTTTTAATTGACCTGTAAAACCTACAATAATCATTTTGCAAATAGTCCTGTCAGTGTTATTAACGCGCTTGCAAATGGTAGCATACATAAGTATCCTATGAACTAAAATAGTTAATTGTCTATTAGTCAAACCATCGAGATTCCATTCATAAATCTCGCTTCCACTATAAGAGGTGTTAGTTTGATTCCAATTTCTTTCCTCTATTAAAACATCTTGAGGAGTTGGTCTGGGATAATAGTAAGTTTGCATACTAGGTTTCCTAGCATACGTATTACCACTATTCTTCTTTAGGTAACCATGAAGTTTATTAACTTCCCTTTCCACTTGTGTCTTGAAATCGAAAGTGGCTTCCATTTCATCAGCGAGGCTTATCGGTTTCGCACTTTCATCAAATTCTGAAAACTTTTTATCTAAAAGGCTTTCAAGATCATGAAGAGATCTAAGAATAAAATCCTGAATCTCATGAGGTCTTTGAATAGGGACATCAGGCTGTTTGGACGTATAAGCCTGTTCAGAGACTTGTTTTGCTGATTTTAACTTGTCATCAATTTGAATAATCAGATTAGTTAGATTATCTAACTTCTTATCTAGAGAACAAATATGTTCACCAATGACTTTAACATACAAACCCAAATAATTATTTTGAGAAATAAGTAAATTAATCTCATTAATACTTACTGCGGCCACCTCATTATCAATAAATTTATGAAAAGCAGTAAAAGTAATACCAGTATTATTTGGTAAAATAAACGTAGCTTGAGGAGGATAAATGGATTGAATAATATTACCTGATTCATCTTTGTAAGATCGTTCAAGAACATTGATGAATAAAGGTAAATAAGTGGTTATAAACCAAGGCACAAAGAACATAATATGATTATGTAATACACAAGTTTCATAAAATTCTTGAGAAATATTATTTAAATCTTCTCTACTATAAGTGTCAAAAAACCAAGTTTTAAACCGGTTCCATTTTTCATTTAAAAATTTGTTTTGTAATAAACTATCAATTATAAATGCAATTTATCCTTTACCAATATAAATGCTAAAAGGATTATCTGCAAGAGCGTTACTAACACTGACAGGACTATTTGCAAAATATTATTATTATTATTATTATTATTATTATTATTATTATTATTATTATTATCATTATTATTATCTTTCTTTCTTTAGTATGTTTTTTTAAACATTTGTATATTTATTATTATGGAACAAACTAGGTTATGAATTTTAAGATATTAATGTATTATTTAAAAATTATAAATTTTCTATAAATGATCAAATTTACAAAATCCTAGTTATATAAAAATGGAAAATAGTATTAGTACGAATGACTAATGACAAAACATTTTGTCCTTAAAAGCATAACTTTTAGTGACGACTCTATTTTATTTTTTAAGACAGTCATGTTTTCATCATAAAAGCTTGACATTTGGTGACAAAGAATAATTTTTGTCCCAAAATAGCCTACTTAATACCTACGAATTGACTTTGTATTTTATGACAATTATGATCATCTCTAGTTTTGACATTCTATAGTGACAATTTTGTTTTGTGAGTAAAAGAAATATTTTTAGTGACGACCTAATGGTTTTCAACTACAAAATTGTAAAAAAATAAAGTTGTCACTAATTTATACATTTAGGGACAAAAAAGAATTTGTGTAAAGGGTAGTTTTTAGTGACAGAATAATGTTTGTTCAACGACGAAATACATTTAAATTTAAAAACAAATGACGTCATCGCTAATTATATAGTACAATTACTGACGCATCAGTTTCGTCGGCATTAATAACCTTTTTCGTGACAAAAAGTTGTTATTGCCTACAAAAAAATATAATTTCTATGAGGAACAAGTTTGTCATAGATACTATACATTTGGGGACGAAAAATATTTTCGTAGTAAATGGAACTCTAATTAGTGACGAATCACTAAGTTGTCGTTGTATACATTTGGTGACATATGATTTAGGGACGAATGCTTGACGAATTTTTTCATCACAGAAGTTCTTTTGTGACAAAATACGTGTTTTAGGTGACAAAATTATTCGTAACTGAAAATCACATTTGTTGTAGTGATATAGGTAGAATCAAGTTTAGAATTCACTCTCTCGAGTTGAACCCACATCAACCCAATAACTACAATCATCAATCGAAAACCTTGGTTCTAAAACCTCTTTCTCAAGCAAACCCATAACACTAAATTAGAATTGCATTTGCAACTACAATTCATAGATTAATACACAACTATTGATTAACCCCACTTCAAATAAGAATTTAAATCAATAAATAACAATACCCATAAGCTCATTAAGCCAATAATTACATGATCACACCCCAAGAATTGTGGTTTAAGCCACACATCATAAAAGGAAGAAAGAATTACCAATTATGTTAGCCATGAACTGGGTAATGGTTCCCAAATCTCTACAATCCTTCAAATCAACTTAATTAAAAAAACCAAATGAAAATTCTTCAAAACCAAGTCTCAAAAGCTCTAAGTTCTACAATGGAAAACTCAGAAAAACTTCAAAAACTCAAAGAAAAACTCAAAACTCTCGGAACTCTCTAAAAACTCTTTTTAAAATTCAATTTATAGTTTCACAAATTTTGGCCTTCAGGACCGTTAGACGAAGTAAGTCGAGCATCACCGACCAAGTTGGCGACGCGCCTTTTGCTCCATTTCATTGTCAGTTTGCCTTGACCTTTTATCCTCAGGGTTTTGTGACTTTAGGTGATCCCAGTTAGTTTTGCCAATCCGTTTGGTGGTTCGCCGAATGTCCAAATCCATCGCCAATTTTGTTTAACCCCAGGGGTGGCACTCTGTAAGTTTAGGCGAGCTAAAGAGCCACTCGGTGACTCAATTTGGCTTCTCCCCAAGGCTGGTAGTCTGAAACTTTAGGCGAGCTAAAGATCCACTTGGCGACCACCAGGATTGCCTTCATTTAACTTCTTCAGCTTTTTTTCTCCTTTTTACCCGGTAATGTCCTTGCCTTGCTCCTTTTGCCTTCTTTGCTGCAAATCAACATTTTAACATTAGTTCGGAGCATAAATTAGACATTTGAGGACACTAAAACTGATAAAAAAAAGCCCTAAATGAGTCAAAATCTCAGACTCATCAGCTACAATCTTAGAGCAAAAACTTTTAGCCACTCATAATACTCAAAAACATAAACAATATTGTTATTATTTAATTCAAGACTAAAGAAATAGTGGAAGATTGACACCTAAGGTGAATTGTTTTCCCTTAATCTTGCACTTTAAAACAAGTAGTAACCCTACAAAAGAAGCCCATGATTCTATTTATAAAGTTTAGGAAAATAATCCCTTCTCCTAATTGGATTTGGAGTCCTAAAAAGACCAGAAATTTATTGGTGAATTCTACGACAGCGCGCCAGGCAACCCTTGAGTGATCCCCAGATTGGCGCTAGGCGCTTGTAATGTGCCAGCACTGGGTTCAGCTTTTTCAGGCTAGGGCAGCGTGCCAATATAATCTTCAACCCGGACTTGCATCGTTCTCTTTTCTTCTAGCCTCCTTTAAGGTCCTTTCTGCTCAAACTTCTTCAAAAACACATGCATTTGCTAATCATGTTCATTAGTGTGCAATCATCATAATATTCATCTAGCAATAGTCAATAGTATAAATATTACTCGCGAAACACAAACTATATGCAGGTAAATCATAGTAATTGGGCATATAAATACGCCCAAGATAACGACTCCACACTGAGCTCTTTGTTCTTCCTCAAGCAAATCTATAGAATTTTTACCATCAATTCACCATTAACACCTAAGAATTTATTCACCCGCATAAGAATCAACCAAAAAAATTTAATCATGCTTTCGTAGCTCACACTTTATGATATCACAAACATATTAGTTCATCAACTTAGTAACTTGTAACACCTCAAAAATTGGAAAGTCAAAATGGAAAGGAAAGTTCTCATTTTCGCTATTGCCTCAGGTCCACGAGACTCATCTATAGTTTGTAAAAGCATCTATGAGTCGTATATGGAGAACGTAAGAACTGAGTTAAGATTTAGGAGATTCAAGTTTATGAAGTTGTATCTACGATTGACCAGGAAGGGTCATAGAATAGTCTACAAGTGGTAGTAAGAGCCATGTACAGTTGATTCAGACTTGGTAAAATTTTGAACTCAAATTTGAGGACTACGGATGGGTCTATAGAGCGTAGAAAGGTCGATGGTCTGTAGAAGGGTTTCTTGGAAAGTTGGCCAAATGTTTATATCCTAGTAACTTGACCTACGGTTGACCAGTACGATCCATAGGTCTAAACCATAGGGTCCTCCGAAATTTTTTAATGAAAGGTGTTTTGTTCTTCTCCGACCCAATTAACCCCTATACTATGTCGTTTTGGACCGATCTGATTTCCAATTCCTAAATCTACCCAAACCCTCTCATTCACTCAAATCTCCAAATCCTATCCAAGTTCACCACTCTCAAAATTCTCTCAAGCTCAAGGAATAAAGCTAGGGTTCCAAGCATCAAGTCTCCTTTTTCCTCTCAAATTATCCTTGTACCTAACTACGTGCCCACATATAATTTGTCTTGAAAAGACATAGTTAGTGGATCCATCTAAGCTAGAAATTTATGGTCCTTACCTTGGAAAATATTACATCTTTTTTTGGTGTGGAAGAAATACACCGGATTCCATATATAGCTCATATGGTCTATGTCGGTTAGTTGTCAATATGCCACAAAAATGAACAATGTTTTATGCAATTTTTTCATTATGTTTTTAAGTATGCATTAACTTTGTTCATGATTTATGATTCTTCTTTAAAGGTTTTTCACTATGTTTTAGCTTGATGATGCATATCATGTTTGAAGTTCCAATGCTCATATTCATGTTTTATGCATTTCTCTCTTACTCAGTACATTCCATGTGCTAATGCATACTTGTGACTATACTGTTTTATAATAAAAGGTCTGATGCCCTCCTCCCGCTTGTGTCTAGCTTGGATTTCTTATTTACTATTTGGTTGATGAGTCCTCATACTTCGAGGGCAAGATAATTAAGAGTTTTATTTATTTTGTTGATTTTCTTTGAGACCTTGTATGTAGTGTATATGTTACATCCCAACCACTCTATTGATGTTTGATGTACCGTGAGTTTACGATATTTTTTATGCATTAAACTTGGATTTTGGCATAAATCTTAGGCATTTTTTATTAGATATGATGGTGTTTTAATCTAATTTTGCAGGAAATAGATTTTTGAGTTGTAGTGTTAAAAGTACATGAAACAACAATGATTTACTAACATATGAGCCCACTTACGATTCATCGTTCCTTTGCAAGCCGTAGGTGGTTGGTGTGGGTGATAGGATGAGGAGAATGGACTAAGTATGAAACAATGAAGCGACTAACAGACCATAGGTCCTTCGACGAGCTGTCGATGATGAGTCAAGGATGACTTTAAAGAAGATGAATTCTAGTCCATGAATGACGATTGGACATGAAGGGTCATGATTAGACCCACCAGCCATATGTAAGGCCCAATGATGACACCCACAAGAATTTGACCAATGCTGAGTGATGATGGCACCTACGACCTTCATTCGTATGACGACCCGTAAGTGACCACTCGTGGACGACACTGCCAAAACCGAATTTCCTCAAGCTTCATTTTCCTACTTGGTTAGGATTTATTTTCTATAAATATTAGTAATAAATTTCGTTTTTGGGTTGTTAGAATTTTCGTGATATTTTATTTCGTCTTTGAGAATTATTTTTTTGAACATTTTGACATTTAATTCTTGAAGTTTGGTTTATGATATTTGCGTTTGTTCTTCAATTCAAAATTCCAGATTTTATTTATTCTACTTGTAAGTTCATGGTTTATATTTCAACTCTATTATGAATTCTGATAACTCTAGCATGAACAACTAAATCCACTACTAGGGTTGTGGGAACCATGAGTAATTAAGAACGTAAAACTAATAATTAAGTAATTTTGAAATAGCGTTTATGAATGTATTGTTAATCTCTTCATTATGAATTCTTCTTAGCAATGTACAACGTTAAAACTTACCTAATTCGTACTTGCCCGATCAAGGAAGTAATGAATGAGAAAGGGATTAAACAACAAAAATTTAGCGTGATAATCCGCTATCTTAAAGCCTGACCCACCTACTGAGAGGGATAATCTGGGTTAAGGGTAAGCGTTAGTAAGCCATACACTCATAGATCGACCAAGTTGCATGGTAAAATTCCCTACTTGGACGACCAATCACTTAGGAGATACCTAACTTACCAACCTTGCATGTTAACACTAGGAAATAGTTACCATCATTAGGGTTACTATGTTAAGAGCTTGTGGGGAACACATGTGCACTAGTTTCATTCTCATATTGATATTACTAAAAGAGAATCCAATTTACTTGTTACTTGTTACTACAAATCAATCAATTATTACTTTATTTACAAATACCTCCTTTTTACAGAAGTAAACCTGACTAAAAGTACAAATAATTGTGAATTAGCCTAAGTCTAGACCATATTACTTATGGGATCAATCCTAGCCTCTGTTAGATTCTTTATTTGTCAACGTCCGCTTATACTTCTATAGGGAGGTGTAATTTGGGTGTATCAAACTTTGGCGCCATTTCCAGGGAATAAGGGGTGTTTGATAGTTGGATAGAGTTATGCTAGTATTAGTAATGTGGGTATTAGTTATGTAGGTATTAGTTATACATATATTAGTTATGTAGGGTTTATTTGTATTAGTTATGCAGGGTTTAGTTATACATGTATTTGTTATGCATGGTTTAGTTATGCATGTATTAGTTATACAAGGATTAGCTATACATGTATTAGTTATGTAGGTATTAGTTATGCAAAGTTTAGTTATGTAGAGACTGCAATATATTAGTGAATCAATTTTTATTTCTTAATTTCAAAAGTTATTAGTGAGCTAATATTTATTATAAGTATTAAAATAACCAACTTTAAAAATAACACAATAAAACTAAATAAATACTAATAGCTAAATATATCAAAGTAAATAACAAATAACTAAAAATAATTAAATAATTTGTAGTTTTAACTAATAAGAACACAATTAACAGAATTTAAGAAAAGAAACGAAGCAATTATCAAGACAAAAAACTCAAAGAAAAAAAATGATTTTTTAAATATGTATTAATTATCTGATTTGTTGTAAATTAATATTATTTAAGAGTAAATTAATAGGGGTGAATGTGTAATTTACCATGTTAATACATGTATAACTAATACCCACATAACTTATTCCACCTTCTATCCCGCTATATTATACATAGATTTCCTCATAAGTTATACAAGTATTGATTATGTAGGATTACAAAAAACGCAACCAAACACCATATCAAAATAATGCATGAATAACTTTTATAAAACATTTGAAAATTTGCCAACCAAATGTTGTATAAAATTAATACATAAATAACTTTTATCCTATTTGCAAACCAAACATGGTATAAAATTAATAAATGAAAAACCAATTTATCCATGTATTAGCTTTGGCCTTATCCATCTACCAAACGACTCTTAAGGCTTTTAGATTAGACTAATTTTGTTATTTAACTTTAGTCAATTATTTCCTGATTTACGTTTTATTTTTATTTTTTTACAGATTTTATTTCTTGTGTATGCCAAGTACACGGAGTCAAAGAAATCCCTTGACCCCTTACGATCTTAAATTAAGAAGAACTCTGCGAAGAATGGTTGGAAGAGGCCAAAATCTTGAGGTACTGAATGATCCATTCGGAGCGGGTCAAGAGGGTGTTGCTTGAGTGCAACTTTATGGAGCTGTGAAGTTCCTAGAAATATCTAGGGAAACCCTCAACTTGAAAATATTGAAGGACTGCAAAATTAGACAGCACCCGATGTGTGTGAAAAGTACAGGGTGGATTATACGCTGTGTGGTCGACTGGTGCTATAGTTGTTCCTCCACTACCTCATGGACATTCATTTGTGGTAACCAAA
The DNA here is from genome assembly GCF_019186545.1 of Solanum stenotomum. Lineage (NCBI taxonomy): Eukaryota > Viridiplantae > Streptophyta > Magnoliopsida > Solanales > Solanaceae > Solanum > Solanum stenotomum. The sequence goes on along the minus strand of NC_064285.1, from coordinate 33,348,289 downwards.
AGTTTTATACAAATGCTTACATCTAGAGGGTTGTCTGTTGGGTTACCTTCGGAGGATTCATATGCTCATCTGAGCAAAGTGAAGAGTGCCTGTATGAGTAGTGTGAGATGACAAGATTTAGACATGGATGCGATTGGCTTAAGGGTGTTTTCACTTTCATTGACAGGTGATGCTACTATATAGCTGTTTGGGTTGCCATATAACTCAATCACCACTTGGGATGGGTTACATAAGATATTCGACGAGAAGTATTTTCCGTTGTCCAAGAATTTTAATCGCAAGGATAAACTCAATATGTTCGTAGCATTGCATGGTGAGTCAGTTAGCAGCTCTTGGGATATATTCACTAGGTTTACAAGGAGTGTGCCTAACCACCACATAGTTGACGAGTCACTGAAGGAGTATTTCTACAGAGGGCAAGATGATAATGGAAAAGATGTGCTAGCTACTATTGCTAAAGATCTTATTGATTAAACACATTTCAAGAGATTGCTGAGAAACTTGAAAAGATCTTGCAGAATAACAAGGCATGGAGTACAAGAATGCCGAATAGTGGAAGGAATACTTTTACAGTCCAAGCCGCTCTGAATCAGTCCAATGATGATATTCATGAGGAGATGGACCAATTGAGAACATAGGTTGGCTTGGTGTTGAATTATGTGAGAGGAAGTACAAAGAAAGTGAATGCAGTGAACTACCATAATAGAGCACCACATGCCGATGAGTACATACATGAGGAGGATGTAAATCTTGTGAAAGATCAGAGGGTTTCCGGACCAATGCCATAGCATCCAATTCGGATAATTGGCTCCAAGGTCAAGTATGGTTACTACAATCCTAAAGGGAACTATGTCTGTGATGGGAACTATAATCGGGACAACAAATATAACCAGAATGGGTACGATAACAAGAATGATAAAAATGGACCCTATGTTTTACCTGGGAACCTAGATACTGGATCGAGTATGAATCACATTGAAGATATGAAGAAAAAGATGTTGAAATATTTGTATTCAGCTAATGTGTAATGATTTATCGGGCATTGGTTAGAAAGTTGAGTCACATGCAGTATCAATTCAACAATTGAGCAACAGCTGAGCCAATTATCCACAAGTGCAAATCTGCATAGAAAAGGGACACTTCCTAGAAACACTATTCAAAATCCAAAGAATGATGGGCATTATGTGGCAGTTATACTAGGGGTGGGAAACAGACTATAGAACCTCCTATGCCAACTGGAATAGAAAGTGAGAAAGAGTAAGATGAGGATAAAATTGAGGTAGTTGAGGAGCTGAAAGATCATAATGAGAATGAGGCTCACATAACGCAAAAGATCATTCCTATGTCTAGACCTCCACCTCCCTTCCCACAAAGGTTGGTAAAAAAGTGAAAGAAGGAAAGTATCGCAGGTTCATAGTTATGCTGAAATAGTTGTCCATAAATGTTCCTTTGATTGAGGCAGTTGAACAAATGCCAGGTTATACGAATTTCATGAAGGATTCAATGACTAAGATGAGGGATGTTAGTTTCGAAGGTGATGACAAGTTGCAGCATTGTAGCGCCATTGCTACTAGATCATTAGTGTAGAATAATAAGGACCCTAGAGCATTTACTATTCCATGTACTATTGGTATGTTGCATTTCGCACAGGACCTATGTGACATGGGTACTAGCATTAACCTTATGATAGTGTCTATATACAAGAAGTTAGGTTTAGGAGCCCCCAATCCGACTGCTTATGGTTTATTGAACTGTGAAGAAACCGATTGGGGAGCTTCATGATTTCCTAGTGAAAGGTGAGGCATTCATCTTTCTGGTACACTTTGTAATACTGGACTGTAAGGTTGACTTTGAGGTCCTATTATCTTAGGGAGACCATGCCTTTCTATTGGGCGCGCTTTGGTTGACATGGAAAGAGGACAAATAAAGTTCAGATTAAATAATAGATAGTAACTTTCAATAACTGAAGATCAATGAAGCATGTAAGTGATATTAAGTTGGTGTCAGTGGTGAATCATGTTGTTGAGAAAGAACCAAAAGTGTCTATTGAAGAGAGATTGGTTGTTGAAGCACTAGAAACTCTAATCTTGAACTTTGATAGAGATTGTATTACTGAATATGATGAGCTAGTTGTTGCACTTGATGGGGTAAATTTTTCTCGTCGTCAACCAAAGAAGCTTGATCGGGATTTGAAGAACTGAGACACTCCACCTGCAAAACCATCTATATTTGATCCCCTAAAATAGGAGCTTAAAGCTCTTCCATCTCATTTGAAGTATGTGTTCTAAGGCCAAAATAGTACTTTGCCTGTTATTATTGCTGTTGAATTAAATGAAGGGAAAGTAGAGGCGTTGATATAGGTATTGAAGTGATTCAAAAGGTCTATAGGATGTACCATTGATGATATTATTGGTATTCCACCAGGTATTTGTTCTCACAAGATTCAACTTATTCCAGATAAAAAGCAAAGTATTGAGCACCAAAAAAGATTAAATCCACCGATGCAGGAGGTTGTGAAGAAGGCAATCTTATGTGGTTAGACGATGTGTTGTATGTCCAATTGTTGATAGTAGTTGGGTATGTACGGTTCAATGTATGCCAAAGAAGGGAGGAATCACTGTGGTTCCCAATGCAAAGAATGAGCTCGTCCCAATGAGGTTGGGGAGTGGTTGGAGAGTTTGTATGGATTACCGCAAGTTGAATGCGTGGACTGAGAAAAATCACTTCCCATTGTCGTTAATGGACTAATTGTCAGATCGTCTTTGTGGAAAGGGTTGGTATTGTATTCTAGATGGGTATTAATGCTACAATAAGATCTCCATAGCTCCGGAAGACCAAGAGAAGACCAGTTTCACTTGTACTTACGAGACTTTTTCTTTTAAGAGAATGCCATTCCAGGTTATGTAATGCTCCGACAACTTTTCAGCATTGCATGATGTTTATATTTTCTGATATGGTGGAGGACACAATAGATTGGGAGTTCTTGCTTTCTTGAAATGTCTCCTTCTCTTTGGCAGTGATCACAGGACTTGCAAAATCATAAGCATCTTGGTGAATAGTAGGCCAATAATACCCACATTGCAGAATTTTACGGGAAGTCCGGATACCACTATGATGTCCACCAACAGGAGATGAATGACAAGCTTCTAATATACTCATCATCTCTACCTCGGGCACACAACGATGAATAATCTCATCAGCACATATAAAAAACAAGTAGGGATCTTCCCAGAAAAACTTTTTCACATCAGACATGAATTTTCTTCTATGGTGGAACGACAAATCTGAAGGCACCAAATCACTTGCCAAATAATTGGCAAAATCTGCAAACCAAGGGATAAGATCAAAAGAAGCATCCAATACATGTTCATCGGGGAACGCATCATTAATCTCAACTCGATCATCGTACTTCATCATTGCCTCTTTTCCTAATCTGTACAAGTGATTAGCCACTTGATTTTTTGTCCCCTTTCTATACTTTACTTCAAAATTGAACTCTTGCAACAATAATACCCATCTAATCAGTCTTGGTTTTGCATAACTCTTTCTCATAATATACCTCAATGCCAAATGATCAGTATGCATAAGTACTTTAGTGCCAAGCAAAATAAGATCTAAACTTCTCTAACACGAAGACTAGAACAAAAATTTCTTGTTTAGTCGTCATATGGTTCTTTTGAGAAACAGTTAGAGCTTTGATTGTATAGTATATAGGATGAAGAATCTTCTCTTGCCTTTGCCCAATAATACGCCAAGTGCTACCCCACTCGCATCACACATAACTTCAAACAGTTGTCCCCAATCCGGTGAAATAATTATTGGTGTGGAAGTCAACTTCTCTTTCAGTCCCTCAAATGCTCACAAACAAGCATCATCAAGCTCAAACTTCAACTCCATTTCGAGTAGTTTGCACAATGGGGGTTCAATTTTTGAGAAATCCTTTATGAACCACCTATAAAAACCTTTATGCCCTTGAAAGATTCTAACACCTTTCATAGAGATGGGTGGAGGTAGATTTTCTATCACTTCAACTTTTGCCCTATCAACTTTGATGCCCTTCTGCATAATTCTATAGCCCAGAACAATACTCTCTTTCACCATAAAGTGACCTTTTCCTAGTTGAGCACAATAATGCACCCTTCACACCTTTTGAGCACTTCACCTAAATGTATCAAACAATCATCAAACAAGTCATGCCAACCACTGAGAAATCATCCATGGATACAATGACTCCTATATTGGTGATTTAATTGTTTGACGTTTGGGGTCTTGACTTCATAGGTCCGTTTTGGAGCTCGAATGAAATGAAGTACATATTTGTAGTGGTTTACTGTGTGTCTAAATGGGTGGACGCTTTTGCACTTTCAAACAATGAAGGGAAGAGTGTCACCGTATTTCTGAAAAAGAGTATTTTCTCTAGATTTGGTACACCTAGGGCAATTGTTTGCGATGGAGGTCATCACTTTTTAATAGGTTATTCAATGTGTTGCTTGAGAAGTATGGTGTTCGTTACAGAGTAGAAACTCCTTATCATCTGCAGTCCAGCGAGCAAGTTGAAGTATCAAATAGAGAGATTAAGAAGATTCTTGGTAAGAGTGTGCATGCAAATAGAACTGACTGGTCAAGAAAGCTTGATGATGCTCTATGGGCCTATGGCACTACATTCAAGACTCCCATAGGTATGTCCCCCTATCAAATTATTTTTGGGAAGTCTTGTCACTAACCTGTAGAGCATAAAGTGATGTGGGCACTCAAGAAGCTGAATTAGGATTGAGATGCCACATCAAGACAAAGATTGAATGAAATAAATGAGCTCTATGAGTTTTACCTAAAGGTGTATGAAAATTAAGCCTTATATAAGGTGAAGATGAAGTGGTACCATGATCAAAAGATTGAAAATAATGAGTTAGTTCACAATGATTTGGTGCTCTCATTCAATTCAGGGTTGCGCTTGTTTCCTGGCAAGCTCAAGTCCAAGTGGATTGGGACATTCAAACTGGTAAAAGTATTTTCACACAAAGGGGTCGAACTTGAGAATGATGAAGGAATAAGATTCAAGGTGAATGGTCAACATATCAAAATATACTTGGGGCAATCGGAGGAAGTCAAAGAGGTATGTTTTCTGCCACGACGTTAAATCAAGAGCTAATTGGGAGTCAACCCAAGATGTAAAATCTAGAAAATTTTAGGATTTTTTAGTGATTTTTAGGATTTGTAAGGTATTTCTATTGAATTTTAGGTTTTATTGAGTCTTAGTGTTTGCTAGATTAGGGTAGTATAGGGTCCGTGTCGACAAAAAGTCAATAAAATATAAAAAAGAAGTCCTAATGTTTACTATGTGTGTTACAAAAAAAAGAATCTGAAAAATTGCTGGTGTAGAGGGTCTACGGTTCCCATAGACGGTCCGTCATTCCATCAACGAATCGTAGATGGCATACGAAGGTCCCAGGTATGTATTCTAAAAATTCACTAAGCATGCTATTGGTACATTCTAGTTGTGTTTTTGACTTAGGGTTTCAAAGTTAAAATGTTTGTATGTCAAAATTGCTTGATTGAAACCCTAGGAACGATAAAATAACATGAAAATATGTTGAAATGCATGTTCTAGAAGTGTTTTGGTAGTTTAAATAATGAAATTGTAATGTTGGGTAAAAAGAATTTTTTTGATTCTAAACCAGTACTGATCGACGACCATGATCCAAAGCTTATGGGGAAGTCTACAACTGTAGGTCTGGTCTTGTTGATCAATGACACAATCCAATAGCTTAAGTGTGAACCACAGTTTGGTTTACAGTCCGTCGTTCCATCGATAGACCGTCATGGTGAATCGTCATTCCAACTTTTGGGGTAAAAAATGTGACCTCCTAACATACGATGGGCACCTATGGTTCATCATTCCCCTAACGGCCCGTAGGTACTAATCATAGGTCCCAAACACAGACATTGTCATAATTTTTTTTATGTTCTGAAATTTCTTTTCTTTCGTTTTCTTGGTTTGTTTTGAGTAAATTGATTATTAACAAGTCTCCTATAGGAATAATGGTGCCAAATAAAGTAACATCTATAAAAGGTGAGGGAAGTCCAAGTCTGTGGCACCCTCACGCCAAATGATTGAGGAGTACAGTGGGTTAGAGTATGAACCTGAGAAGAGAAGAGACTCCCCTATGACACCTTGGACTATAAGGCACCAGTCAAGACATGACGTGGTGTCAGATAAGGAGAATACCCATAGTCTTGATGATACCCCAGTCTGAGGAAGGGCCCCAACCTTTTAATGATGAAAATAAGAAGTCGCAACCGAGCTGCAACGCTGATTTAGTTGACGGCTAGGCTTCTGATGCTATTAGAACTAGTGAGGCCCATAACCCTCCTAGTATGAGGGTGGATCCAGTCTACTTTTCCACAAAGCTGAAGAGATGATGTGTTCACGAGATGTACAAAATATACAAGGATGGGCAATATATTAATGAGTATTACAAGATTGCCAGGACCATTATCGAGGAGCAATGGATGCTTACAGAGAGCATCCACACACTGATAGAGATTCATGAGTTATTCAAGAGAGGTTACTACGATGGTTGGCTTGGTTGGCTTTCCACATTGCTGAGAAGGGGGAGAGCACCAAATGGGTGTGTTATATGACACATCCTACCAAGAATGCGACTTTGATCTTTGCAGCCAAGTTTTGGTGGTCCATCATACGGGCCAGATTGTATCCCACATAGGCAGACATGGTTGTGACTTGGTACCGTGCAACTATGCTTGCGTCATTAATGGTGGGGCTGGATATTGATTTCTCATAGATTAATATAGCGAAGATACATGAGAGGGTCTTCTGGAGGATGACCAAAATGACTTTTCCATGTCTCATTTTCACCTTCGTAGAGAGGCTACTGTGTCGTTGTGGAAATGTGACAGGCTTACTGAGGTGACCAAGATGGTCCCCATGGGATTGATAAAAGATGATGCAACTCACTGGCCCCTCGAAAGGGTACACAAGTTGACTTACGACCTTTGGGTGGTGCTATCGATGTTAAAGTAGAGCAGGAAAATGAGGACCCTATTATTGCCACTACTGCGGAGCTCGTTGAGCATGCTCCTTATTCCACTTCATCCAGCTAGGTTACCAGCACACCATGTGCTTCTAGCCCTTCTAGGTTTGTTCTGCTGCCACTTGCTCGAGTCCAGAAATTGGAGACTCAGATGGATATTCTATTGCAACATATTTAGCCTTGGATGCAAAATTTATTGAAGAGTCAAAAGTATAGATACAGAAGTCGGTGGATGTAAAGATATTGGCGGTGCATTAGAAGATTGATGCATTTGAACATAAGATGCTTGAGAGGCCTCAGCCCAGGCCTACTACTGATATGGCTTCTTTTCAGTCAGCATTTGCAAAACTCCAGGCTGATATTGATGCCTTAGCTGCTCCAGAGGAGGCTGTCCTAGACATTGCACTAGATGAGGATGTCGTGATGTGGTGTTGAATGCACTATTTGGAAAGGACACACCTTCTCTTAACCCTACCTTACGTACTTTTAGGCCCACTACTATTACTGAAGAGGAGAGTCGAGCCTGAAAGAGGGATATGTAGTAGTTTGAGGCAGCCCAACGACAATCAGTACTTGATGATGAGTTGCAGCAGAGAGCGAGAGAGTTGGTTGCGGGTGCATCTGCCTCGAGGAGCCCTAGTGATGGTGTTCCCACTATTGTTGTGGGTGTTATTCAGGGCGTCACTCTTGATGATCTAGTCGGTTATGGGCAATCGGACCCACCCGCTTCTTGATTTGGTTTCGGTGCCTTTGCTCCACGGTTTATCTCACCCTATGTATTATATTTTGTTTTTTTTCATTGAGGGCATTGCACCATATTTTTTGGGGTGGGGTGAATAAATTTTGAGTGTTAGGGTTAAGTCTGAATAACCTAACTCACAATCCTTCCTTGGGGTTTTCTTGCGTGTGTTCTTTTCCCCAAGGAACTGTTTTTATTTTGTTGAACCGGCATGTTTAGGATAGTATAAGTGTAGAAGTAGACTGAAATGAAACCATGATGACAAAAGAACATGAAAATTGATTCCCCTCAAAGTTTTGATATGTGCTAGATCTAGGGGCTTGATGAGTTGAATGTATTAGATCTTTACATGACATGATTGGAACCGATATGACAGCATGACTTAAGATATAACTTGAACCAGACACATTAATGATTTTATTGTTAAACAAGATGACATGTGTGTGAGGTTGTTTGTATATTCATATAGTGCGTGCCAATCTAGAACTTGCATCATTGGTCTTGCTAAAATGATACAGACTAGGAATTGGAAAATGATCATAGGCCATTGTTGATAATGAGTTCACTTAGGCCTAAAAACAACAAACCAAAAATAAATAAATTCTCCCTTTGATCCAAATGTTTGAGCCTAAGGAATACCATTTCTTTCAATACACCCAACTCACCTTCCCTAAAATTTTGTTTGGCCCTTGTCCCTGGTCCCTCCTTGGACATTGTGCACCTCAACTTAGGCTAAAAGACTAAGTTGAGGGTGGCAACTTCAAAAGTTGCCTTAATTTTGTCCCTCGTTCTCCCCAGGATATCGTGCACTTCAAGTCATGCACAATAGATAAGTTGAGGGTGGCTATTGTGAAGGAAAACAACAAAAAGGGTATGAAAAGAATCATTTGCAGAGAAAGAAAAGATGAGCAAAATTGTAGAGAATGGTATGACTGAACAAAAAGAAACAAAAGAATGATAATGCTTGAATAAAAAGATGAATAAAACATGAAACTATCAAAAATGTCAAGTCAAATTCACACCCGTGCTTAAACAAATCATAAGGAGATGAGCAGAAAACAAGATGATATTAGAATTGATTGTGAAAGAGGTAAAATAGACAATGTAATGTCAAGAAGGGCAGAAAAGTCACTTAATATCCAAATATTTCACACCTACCCTATGTTACAAGCTAAGAAAGTCCTATAGTAATCCTAAGTAACAAGTTGGGAAAGTCAAAGCGTAGAAAATAAGCGCAAACCTATAGTATTGAGCACAAACTATATTTTAATTTGCTTCTGAGTGTGACTGTGTACTGAGTCCCTAACTAAGATATCAAATTCTATGTGAAAAGGGAATTTCTTTGTGGTAAGGGCACAAGTTACTTTGTTGAAGAGTTAGTATCTTTGTGGTGGTTGTCTGTGTATGTGAATGTGTTTGTTGGTATGTCTATGTCATGTATTGATCCGCATAAGTTAGCTTGTTGATTCAGAATAAAAGATTTACACTATGTTGAAAATAGTTAAAGAGGGTTATTGTTTAGAAAATGTCATGTGATTGCTTGAGTTTATGTGTTGCTTCTGCATAAGTGTCGTTTAGAGTTTGTTGTGTCGCCTGAGAAAATGCAGCAATTTTAAGGTGAGGGTGTTGATGTACCGTGAGATTATAGTATTTTTGATGCATTAAACTTAGAGTTTTACATATGTCTTGGGCATTTCTTTGTTAGATATGATGGTATTTTAATCTAATTTTGCAGGAAATAGGTTTAGGAACAGTGGTGTTAAAAGTACCTTAAACAACACTGATTTGGTAACGAACGAGCCCACCTGCGAGCTGTCATTCCTTTGACGAGCCATAAGAGGTTGATGTGGGTGATATGATGAGGATCATGGACTAAGTATGGAACGATAAAGTGCCTAACGGGCCGAAGGTCCTTTGACGAGTCGACGATGAGTCGTGGATGACTTCAGAGAGGATGAGTTCTAGTCCATGAACAACGATTGAACATGAAAGGTTTGTATTTAGACCCAAGAGCCGTAGGTCAGGCTCGTTGATAACACCCAAAGGACTTTGACTAATTGCTGAGTGGTGAGGGCACCTACGAGCCGTCGTTTGTGTGACAAGTCGTAGGTGACCACTCATGACGACACTGGCAGGACCAAATTTCCTGAAGCTTCCTTTTCCTATTTGCTTTAGGATTTATTTTCTATAAATATTAGTAGTAAATTTTGTTTTTGTATTGTTAGACTTTTAGTGATACTTTGTTTTGGCTTAGGGAATTATTTTGCAGACACTTTTGGCATTTAATTCTTGAAGTTGGGTTTATGATGTTTGCGTTTGTTCTTCAAGTCAAGATTCCGGATTTCAATTATTCTACTTGTAAGTCATGATTTATATTTTCAACTCTATTATGAATTGTGATAACTCAAGCATGAACAACTAAATCCACAACTAGTGTTGTGGGAAACCATGAGTAATTAACAACGTAAAACTAATAATTAAGTAATTCTGAAATAGTGTTTATTCATGTATTGTTAATCTCTTCGTTTTGAATGATTTTTAACAGTGTGCAACGTTATAACTCGCCTTATTCCTACCTTCCTAACGAAGGAAATAATGAACGAGAAAGGGATTAAACAACAGAGATTTAGTGTGATAATCCACTATCATATAGCCTGACCCACCTACTGCGAGGGATAATCTGGAGTTAAGGGTAAGGTTTGTAAACTATACACCCGTAGACCGACCAAGTTGCATAGTGAAATTCCCTACTTGGACGACCAACCACTTAGGAGATACCTAACTTATCAACCTTGCATGTTAATACATATTATAAGTGAATGAATACATCATATATGCATTGCATTCATGTATACATATCCCTTTATTCATTCACTCATAATTTGTATACATTGCAGATTCTTTCTTCAGTGTGTAAATGAGGATTGCACATGAAATTAAAATGTTCAACAGAAAACGCACAAGTCAAATCGGATAATGAGAAGAACTTACATGGCTAAAATTTAGAGTTATGGATGGAGAATCCACAAAATTAGAATTAGAATCAAAATCCCTCCTTTTATGAATAATCCTAGGGATAACTTTCTTAAGCATGCCAATTGATACCCACAATCAATTGCTATCACGTAAATTTTCGCCTAAATAAGATATAACATTCAATTTCAAAAATTAAAACCCCAAAAAAATTGAACGACAATACAAGAGGGGATTAAGCATAGGCTAACAGATTGAGAAATTGATGGGTAGACATCAACAACCATCAAGAATTTAAAAGCGAAAGAAAAAATTAGACACTATGGATGAATATTTTTATAGAACTCAATATGTAAAACTAATAAATAGAAAATAAATCATCTTTTATTCAAAGTAATGAAGAAGAAGAATTGAATAAATATTTACATAATTAATGAAAAAGCATCATTCAAAAGAATCGTGTGTATGGGAAAGAAGAGAAAAAAAGGGAGAAAAAACCACTTCCCAATAAAAAAGGACACTATGATGTCATCTCTTAAAATTATTTAATTTAATTAAAAAAGAACTTCCCAATACGTGGGATACTAATTGCAAAATTGAATTTTTAAAAATCTTTTTTTGTCAAAAAAAAAAAAAGGGCTATATGTTGCCAATTAGTAAAATGGGATGCCATGATGTGCCATTTTTTCTTTATTTAGTTAAGCTATTTAGTGGGCCTCAATGTACAATTTGTATAGCTTTTAGTCCAGCTATTTAGTGCAATGTTCGTTCAAAAACTGTCATATCGAAATATGGGTAATATATATAAATATAAAAGAGTTTACGATTCCAAAAAGTACAAATATTAGGTCAAAAATAGAAATAATAAAATAAGAACAAAGTGGTTTAGAAATAAAATATTCAACTTACATGATTTTATCCTCCAATTAAGCATATCAAATTAATCTAAATTAACTAGCTATTAATAATATCTAATTTATGAAGATTAGAGACAAATTTAAATAAATAATATTGTAGAGCAAGTTAGAAAGAAAAAAATATTGTCATGAATAAGTAAATAATTTTATTTTTTTTTTGGGGAGGGGGGATGTATAATTTAAATATAGCCTGAGAAACATTTTTTTTAACTGATAAAAAGAATAGATACAAAGAATAAATTGATTTATATTTGTTATGCAATAGGTAGATGGATCCATAGTTTTTTGTTTTTGTTTTTTTTTTTTTTTTTTTTT
>NC_064285.1:33320381-33336272 GCF_019186545.1 Solanum stenotomum | reverse complement strand
GGGGGATTTAATAAAAGAAAACGTGTGTCATATAATTAAAATAATAGGGTATAACATCATAGACCAAAAATAAATTTAAAAATGAATCGTGAATTAAAGATGATGATGTGCGTGTTATTATCAAAATAATTATATACTACTCAAACTTTGTAGCTACATGATAACATATTATTTGATCTTAGATTCCCTTTAGAAACAAGTTAATTCACAATATTGCTTTGTAAATGTTCCTTCATTTTCAAAGTATGTCTACAATAATCGTTAAAACATCTTCTTATTTAGTTCTTTGATCCTAAAATATAACACGACTAAAATATAAAATTATAAACGATCGATCTAATTATTATTAAGCATTTTGTATCCATTACCTATTTAATTATATATAGGTAATTCATGTAGATTTGATGCTCTTTGCAACTTGAGAATTTTATGATAAATTTGTGTCATGTTTAATCTTTGTTTATAATTTTTAAGTATTCAAGATACATCAAGAAGTACTGATAAATTTACTTTGCTAATGATCTCACAAGTATGCAATAATAACTCATAACCTGAAAGATCTAACTCATTGATATACTAATTTACATTTAAAAAATCATATAGACAAGAGTATATTATATATTTGAATGTATAATATAATTACGTTCTTTAATATTCTCTACGCAATGCACGGATACGTATATTAGTTATATTAATGTGACATTCTTTTTAGGACAAAATAAAAAATAAAGGATGTCACATAAAATGAGACAAAATGAGTACTTTATATTTAATATGGTAAAGGTCCAAATTTTGCTTTCTGTTAGGGTTTGTTTGGAAAGCAACCAGTTGATTGGAATTGGTTTAATTATTAAAGTAGTAATTTCCAGCCTAGTAATTACACAACATAGTAATTACGATGACCTGTTTGTTTGTCATAGCGTAATTACACTGTAATTACAATGTAATTACAAATGTAATGTTTGGTTGGATAAGTGCAATCATCGGTTTATATTAAATTTAAACAATAAAAGTTAATTATCTAAAATTAAAAAATTTATACTAAATAAATAAGAGACTTTATAAATAATATTGACTTAAATATTTAAGATATATATATATATATATATATATTATTTTTTGAAAATATATTAATCAACAAGCATATATTCTTAACTAATATTATAAAAAATAATTGATTTATATATTTCAAATTAGTATATTTTAATTAAATTAATAATAAAAACTAAAAGTAAAAGATTTCTATGAATATTATGAAATACATATTTAACAAAAGGATTAATACTAAAAATAGTATTGACTTGTTATTGACATTGCAAGTAATTTATTTTCTAATTAGAGTTGATGAATAATCTTTTTATGAAATATTTGCATACCTATAAACTTGCCTATTTTTACTCCAAAACCGAATTCTTGTTTCAGATTTTATCCTGTATAATTTATGTTTTTTATTTATAAGGAAAATTAAAACTTAAAATTTGTTTCCCTTTTTTCTAGTTAAATTTTTTGTTATGATCCAAAAACCAATATCAACTGGTCTAAACTTAACAAGTGTTGATTGATTTTTATAACACAACCAAAAATTACTAGTCTTTAATTTGATATAGAAAAAGGTTACTTCAAAGCTTATAAACAATATGGAATATTTTGATAAAGTAATTAACAATAACATAAAGAATGATACTAGTGTGGACAAGCACAATATGAATGAATGTTGGTAGAATTAATTTTTTTTTCCCTGCCTCATAACTCCCACGTCTTATGTTCTAATTTTGCTTGCACCCATGATTCAATAAGAACATCATATCCTTCAAATTATTATTATTTTTTAACTATATTAAAATCATAGAGCTTTGAACATGTCATTTATCAATGCAGATATAAAGTCGTTATTCAATTAAAATCATAGAGCTTTGAACATGTCATGTATCAATGCAGGTTTAAAGTCCATTTGAAGTCGTTATTCTTTAATTGAGGGCTCTAGATAGTTAGTGTATTAGTTAGTGGACGATGAGTATTCATTCAATAATTGCTTGTTTGCCACCGCCATCAATTCGGGATTCCAGTTGCCGATTCCACCCGGATAAAAACAAGTATTGTTCTTGTTCAACGTTTATCACACGTCTCCAAAGGAACAACTACATAAGTGTCTTTCCTTTTTCTTCATCAGCTTTGTTATCTATGCATTTAAACAGAATACGCGCTACTCAATTCTCATAAATAAAGCTTCACCCCGTATTACTTTGGAAGCCAGCAAGGGATTTGGGTGCATTCCTTCAAAATCAATCTTAGGCATAACCTAAAACGAATCTCTCTTGCCTGATTACCTAGTGTTTCCGTTTATAACATCCATCCAATTCTTGATTTCATCCTCAACACCTTTTTCAGTTTTTCTTTTAACCAAGAGACGGAGATTGTGTTAATTTAAGATTTAATAGCAAAATCATGCTCATTTGCCCTCCGATAAAGTAAAGCTGATGCCTCCACCCTGCAATTTTATTTTTGTGCGGAATAAATCAAGAAATATTACCAACTTATATCACCAGTAAAACCCTAGTGATAGGACTGCAATTCAATATTAAAGAGATCATACCAGCCAGGATGAACAACAAATCGTCCGGTGGAAAGTGCCCAATTAACCTGTTAAGACAAGCTACTAATTAAACCTCTAAATACCCACATACACAGTTTTCTAGATGATGGATCAGAAATTTTTATCAACGTAATAACAAAGGAGGGTGATAAATAATCTGACTAAGGCTGTGTTTGGTTTTCCACGGAAAATTCTCTCTTGAAAAATAAGTGATCTTTCTTATTTTTTGGTGTTTCTCATTTTCGTCCAAAAAGCATTTATATATAATCTAGAAAGACAATATGGAGGTGGAGATGGTATGGATGGGGAGGGATGAAATGTCATATATGGAACTTTTCTTACCGAAAATGTTTTATACAAATTTTGACTAACCAAACATGAAAAATAAAAAAAATGTTTATCCTCCATAGCAAACACACCCTAAGAGAGTGATTACATTACTCAATCATGCAGAGTGCAACGTATGCTAGACTTCTCCACTAGTAACTCCCTACATTTACCTAAAACATATCATTCTCATTTCACCAAACCGACGACTAGTTTCTTTTATCCAACTTTTTTCTTTTCCCTATATTTTTGTGTAAATGGGTATGGGATTTGGGCAATGTAGAGTGATAGTTTTTGGGAGAAATAACACACCTTATCCGTCCCAAGAGAATTTGCAACCACGTGGGTAACCTGATCATCAATTTGACTAGTGCAGACAGCACCAAACTGTTCAGCTGTCTGCCACAGAGGATGCAAATGAGGATTGGCTTCACCAACAGGAAACACTCTGCTGAATACAATACGGCAACCAGCCAGAATCTTTTTTTGTTCTGTCGCTAAGATGTTCCTAACATCAGCTTCATCTATGGACCGATGTGCGAAAAAATTCTGATGTATTCTTTGAATAACCTAATTGTATGAAATGATATAGAATATTAGTAGTAAAAATATTAATCTCATAGATATTCTTATACAAGATCAAACATTAGCTCACCCCCAAACAAGAGGCCAATGTCCCATCTTCTGGTCTTTCATCATGATCAATCTCAAGAAGAGAAGGACCAGGGAGACCAAATTGCCGTCTACTGCAAGGAAAGTAAATATACCTAAAGATACAAAATGATTAATCATAGACCTTTGAACAGCACAATATTATGTCACCAATATGCATATATACATGAGAAATCGATCATGAATGATATCAAACATACAACTAATTACCTCTCTACAACAATCAAATTTAGCTTGTTATGTGGCCAGACTCTCACAGAATCATCAATAATCACAACAGCTGACTCCATGCCCAAAACCCCCTCCAAGTCCTTACTCTTAGGAACCCTTTCATCCCCATCAAATGGATCTCCATCGTCACCCCTGGAGATCACTCGTCCAGCAAACAGATCCCCTTTTGGATCTAGCAATTTGGCCATCTCCGTGGCATATAGCTTGTTACCCATGGTATAGAGATGCAGCTCAAAAAGATTGCTAGCCTAAAGAAGCACAATTTTACCAAAAAATAAAAATAGAAGACTCAATATTCAACTCTAGCTGTATGTATACACACAAACAAATATATTAGAAAAACAGTTACCTTTTCCAAGAAATTCCAGATCCCAGGCCGTAACTTGGTCCACATTCCCATGTGTGGAAACCGGAATAGGTGCCTATACGGCTTTTCACGGTCTTGTTCCTCTTTCTTCCTCAATATCTCTTCATGAACTGGGTCGATTTCAACAAACTGAAAAAGAAGAACAAAATCATAAAAATCATCATTACTGACAAAGAAAATAAGCTCAGGCTCTACAAGTTCAAAAAGATTCACGCCTTTGCTGAATTCAGAAGAGTATGGTCCAAGTCCAAGACGAGACAGAGCTTCCGAACAGAAAACATTTTTTTCTGTTCCTCAAGCCTCCTAGCCCTTTCTCTCTGGATATCAGCTCTCTGTTGGTCGCTGTACCCCTCAAATAGATGCTCAACATCTCCCCAAGAGATCTGTGGTTGCAATGAGCCAGGAGAACCTTTTTCAGAAGCTAAGCCAGCATCATTCACCCGTTCACTTGGCTCAGAAACTGCTCCCTTACCTTCCGATCTACTCTGATAAGATTGTATGCATTGTGTCTGAGTTTGAGAAGCAGCAGACGGTGATGTGGATGGTGAAACAGAGATCATGTCAGCGATATTTTTCAAATTTTTGGTGAATTGGCGAGCAATGTCTGGTGGTGTAGTCGAAAGAGTCACAGCTGACTTCCTATCCAACTGGTCCTCTTGACTTTGGAAACCAAGATTGCTTATTGTTGCGTGTGTGCCTGCTACACCAGTTTTACATTGATCTGATCCAGTATTACCACACTTCAGAACTGCAATATTATGAAGAACACGCCGAGGGTCACGAGGTTTCATACGGACTATTGCCACTTCATCCTGCAAATCTTGACAACATCAGATATTCTAGAGGATAATAAAGTCACATAAAGTATCAAATAGAGTGTTTATTTTCTCATTTTGACACAAAAAACAACAATGGAAAACGAAGATTAAATAAATTCCAATTGAACACATAAGGAACCTCTCTGCACCTTATTCCACCCCAAACAGAAGAAAATGATTAACCCTTGAAAATGTCAGGAAGAAATAAAAGGGGAACTGTGCAATAGAAGCAGTAAAGAACACACTGTAAATGAACTCATTCTTCAAAAGGTTGTAAATGGAACTTGCCGCTGATGCTGTGTGTGTAGGAGTCTGAAGTATTCCTACTGATCTCTGGCCAATAGCAGAAGATCTGGGAGCTACTGCATCCGTTGATGGAACTGCTCCAAGAATAGATTTAGAACTTGAAGCTTGTGCTGTAGTAGTTCTAGAAGCATCAGCAGATTTCTGCTGTTCCATCTTGATTATATTCATCCATATCGATGGATTTATAGCTATATCTTTTAACAAAGAATGCAAAGTTGTTGACGTGCTAATGCCAGTCACTGGAAAGTTCTCAGCAGCATTAACTATGACACTAGGTATAGTAGCGATAGTAGTTGTTACTTGCTCCAATTTCCTAATATCATTGTCACTGCTATCTGTAGCACAGTTACTACTCGTAATTGGCAACCCAGCAGTCCCTCTATCCTCTAACCAACCACCATTTCCAGTCGAAGGACGCACATCACTCACAATGATTGAATCGGTCTGTTCACTTCTTTGTCTTTTCAGCAATGGAGCATCAAAGACTGGTAGGTCTACTGTCTTCTGCTTTTTTGAACCAATCATCTCTAAAGAAGCCTCCAATTTCAAATCAATGTCTGGGATAGGCAAGATATTTTTATTCGTGTTCTGAGCAACTGCGTCGCTGGTTGCCAGTCTGAGTCTGGGATCTCTACTTTTTGCTGTAGAAGATCGCAAAGAAGAATTTGGCAGAAAACTCAGAGGATCTGCAGTCCGAGAAGTTCCCAGTCCTTGTCCATCAAGAATATTGGTCTGGGGAACAGAAGACAATATTGGTTGCCCCATGCTAGATTCATTCAGATGGCTGGCATTATGTACAACATCAAAACTGGTGACCTCCCCACCAATGTCCCCTTTGCCACTATCACCCTCTTCAGACGGAGTTGGACTTGGAAGGTTTTCACTAACAAACAGGGAACTTCGACCAAATTTTTGTTGATAAGAGGAAACAGCTTTAAGGGCATCAGTTTCATAAGGATGCAATAAAGAATTCCCTTTCTCAAGAGAACCCGCAAAAATAGGCAAGTCCAGTTTCACCATTCCATGAGCCTGTGTAGCTTTTGCAACAGGGAACTGTGGTCCAATCTCTCGTGTAGGCGACGGAAGAGTATCTTCATCATGGTCCTTATGGAGGTCTAGCAAAGGAATGGATAACCCTTTAGCTTTAGAATTGGCTAATCCTGGTTTTACAGATTCAAATGACACACTCTGCTCCTTCAGGCCTGAAGATTTGATAGATACAGCACCTAAATCATACTTGTTTACAGAAGTAAAATCCTGATTTGCATTTTCAGAGGATTTATGAGAAACCTTCATATCTAAAAGTTCAACGACTTTGATCCCATTGACCTTGTCATTGTCTTGAGTATTTGAGGAAATAGCTGACTGGTTAATAGAGAGAATCACAGCATCCACCTGGGACATAAAGTAGGCAGTATAAGCTACCAGAACTGCAAGTTTTCTCAATACATACATATATATTTATGAAAACACACCTCTTTTAACTGCTCAGAAGACAAAAGAGCAGGTAATTGTGTCTTTGCATCAAAAAGCAACCTGCAAGGGAGTTAGATTAGAATGCGTCCAAATGCAATAGGAGTGACAAATGTAAAAGGAAGAGGAAAAACCTAGATAGAATATCTGTGTTTTGTTGCTTCTGATCCTGGTTCATGGAGTAGAAAACCTGGAAAGCAAAGGAAAGAGATTTGAGCATTATTTGAGGTATGTGATGAGGCTGAAAGTAGTAGAGAATGAATATATCTTACAGAATTAATGGTTCGGAGTGCGGTCATAAAGAGTTTAATAAGAATGTCATTCTTGTCTTGAGAAAGAGCTAGTTCCCCCAAGGCCAGTAATGAAGTTTGCAATTTGGAACAAACCATAGAAAAGGATCTAGTGAAACAAAGCATAATTAGTGGATGAAGTTATTTACTAGACTAGAACTAGAATGAATAGAGTTTTAACAAGTTTACTTGTGGGTTTCGTCTAGAGTAACACTCTGAAGTTGTTCCCTAACGAAATTGGCCTCCTTTCCAAAATTTAGAACTAGGTCAGCGGCATCCAAGTCGATCTCGCCTTCCTCCAACTCTCCTTCCTCTTTAGCATCGTCATCCACATCCACATCAATGATGACCTTGGATTCAACATCAGCATTAGCATTAGCATTAGCATTAGCATACTGGTTGGAATTGTCACTAGTCATGACGAATAGTTCGTCTAAAGGCTTATTCTGCACAGCCTGAGCCCAAGCCAGGTTATACAAACCTCTAGCATAATCCCTAGAAATTGGATATTTATATACATCTCTCATCGTCCAAACCCTAGTCGTCGTCGAATTTTGATTTTGATTTTCATTACTCGCAATCTTAATCTTAGTAGTAGTAGTAGGTGGGTCTTGCCTATTGAACGCATCCTCACTGATTTCTTCAACTGAAGCCGAATCTGAGATCTCACCCTCCTCTACATCTTCAACTCGATTACATTCTTCCATCACCGTTACTCTCAAATCACCACCTACTATACTCCTCTCACAATCACAATAAAAAACACAAACAATTTCAAGATTCAAATCACAAAATACGATTATTTCAACACAAAATTTTAATTTTTTGAATATAAATTGAATCGGAAGATTCGGGACAAAAATGACAATCGATTCGGATCTGAAGAATTGAAAAATATATAGAGAAAGGAGGAAGAGCAGGAAAGTTTTCTGGGGAGCAACGGAAGAGAATTTAAGGTGGGGGCAAGAATCTATAGGATGGCTTGCCCACGATTAATCTCAGCCCTATATCTCAAGTGAATTTGGTACATATAACAACGCCACCTCTATTTTACAATGGAAAAGGGGCTTATTGAGCACCAAAGATTACAATTTATTTTTTTTACCATCAAAAGCATAATTTATATCTATATCTATATTACCTTAAAAACATGAATTCATAACTTGACTTGAATATTAAATTATTATAATATTTTCAACTTAGGTTGTGACTTTTTCGATGAGTTATGACTTTTCTGATAAGTTTTGACTTTTTTCATAGGATTGTGATTTTTCGATAAGTTGTAACTTTTCCAAAGAGTTGTGACTTTTCCAAATAGTTGTATCTTTTTCAATATGTTGTAACTTTTTTAAAGGATTGTGACTTCTTGGAAAGGTCATGACTTTTCAGATAAGACACAAAAAATACTTATTCATACTATCCTTTGTTAATTATAAATAGAGGGGCTTCCTCTCATTTTTCAACCACAATTTTTTTTAATCTTCTACTCTTCTTCTTCTTGCATTTTAAAAAATTTCATGTGATTTATTGTCCTTGAGTGAGTTCAAAGTTTAGCGGACTATGATGTACCACTATTTTGATGAAGTAAATTGTTATATCGTAAGAGGGTATATTTCTTAACCTCGAGTACTTGTGGAAAATAATTATGATGATATAATAATTATTTTTTTGCTTAGCTAGTATGTAATGTTCCAATATATGAAGTTATCATGATGTAGTCTAAACTCATTTGTTTTTGTTAACAATTTCTTTTGTGATATAAATATGTGCTTCTGGATATCTTTTTCAAAAATTATTCAACTTCTCAAGAGTTAGAGAATTGTCACGATTTGTTTTTTGATGCTCAAAACAAAAGAATGACTTTTTTTAACAATGTTACTTAAGTGATTTAGATTGTCAGTAAGTTTGCTTCAAAATAGTTATTACTATATAAACATTACCTTTTTGTTAATATAAACATTGCCCTTTTGTTTTATTGATTTACTATTTCTTAATATTTCAGTACTTTCAACGAAGAAAAGTTTATATGACTTCTAATAACGCCAGTTGAAATTTGTATTAGTTTAAATTTTATTGTAGTCTAAATTCCTTTGTTATTGTTAACAATTTCTCTTGTGATGTAGATATATGCTTCTGATAATCATTTCCCAAAATTATTCAACTTCTCAAGAGTTAGAGAATTGTCACGATTTGTTTTTATGATGCCCAAGATAAGAGATTGACTTTATTTAGCAATATTACATTGTCAGGAAGTTTGCTTCAAAATAGTTATTACTACATAAACATTGCTCTTTTGATTTACTAATTTACTACTCCCTCCGTCACATTTTATATGAGGTAGTTTGACTCGGCACGGAGTTTAAGAAAAAAAGAAAGACTTTTAAAACTTGTGGTCCAAAATGAATGATAAAAATTTGTGTGGCTGTAAATCATTTCATTAAGGTTAAAATAGACATTTTCTAATTAAATTGTTACTTAATATAGATATGTGTCATTCTTTTTGGGATTAACTAAAAAGAAAAGTAAGTCACATAAATTGGGACAGAGGGAGTATTTCTTAAAATTTCAGTATTTTCAACGAATAAAAGTTCATATGACTTGTACTAACGCCAGTTGAAGTTTGTATTAATTTAATTTTTATTGTCGTATAAATTCATTTGTTTTTGTTAACAATTTCTCTTGTGATGTAGTTGTATGTTTCTGAATATCTTTTTCCAAAATTATTAAACTTCTCAAGAGTTAAAGAATTTTCACGATTTTTTTTTGATTCTCAAGACAAAAGAATGACTTTATTTATCAATGTTACTTATGTGATTTAGATTGTCAGAAAGTTTGCTTCAAAATAATTGTTACTATGTAAGCATTCCCTTTTGTTTTACTAATTTACTATTTCTTAATATTTAAGTATTTTCAACGAAGAAATGTTCATATGACTTCTAATAACGCCAGTTGAAGTCTGTATTAGTTTAATTTTTATTATTTATTTAATAGCTAATTTTTATCAGATATATATTTTCATTAATGCAAACATGTGTGTGTGTATATATATATATATATATATATATATATATCAAGTTAACAAGATCTTGTAACTTCAAAATAAATTATTTTAAAAATTTTCGAATTCCTTTTTTTAAAGAAAAATAACTCACAACAAATGTGAAAATATGTGAATATATATGAATCATTTAAAATTTATCATTAACAAACCTCCCAACTCTGGCAGCTCCAGAGGAAAGGGGCTAGCCAACCGGATAAAAGTCAATCCTGCTGCTGAGGAGGTCTACTCAGTCGTCTGTCAGGACCTGCATGCATGAATGCAGCGCCCCCAAGGCCATGGGGCATCAGTACAAAATAATGTACAGAGTATGAAAGGCAATAGACTATGATGAGGTATCCTGATATACTGGAATAATCCAATAAATAAATCAAGGCTAAGATAAGTATACTGACCTGCTCCTAAATCTAAACTTATCAAAAATAATAAAACAACAACCTAACCAAGCCCCCATAAGCTCGGCAGGTACAAACAGCACACAAGACCACCTACTCAGGCCCCTAGAAGCCTGGAAGGTGCCAATCAGCCTATATACCCCTATCAGTAGTCCCCTAGCCCTGTAGGCAATCACATAGCCCTCTTAGGCATTAATATAGCCCCTTAGGTAGCACATAGCTCCTTTAGGCATCAACATAGCTTATAGACAATTCATAGCCCTTTTAGGCAACAACATGGCCCTATATGAAGAACATAGCCTTCTTAGGCGTCAATATAGCCCTGTAGGCAACTCATAGCCCTGTTAGGCATCCATATAGCCCTGTAGGCAGAACATAGCCCTTCTAGGCATAGATCACATTCCTGCAGCTAACCACAATAGCCCCAACGGCAATAATAACAATCCAACCGCTAAAAGCGAGCAATTTAGTTATAAGCAACCTATACAAATAGCCTCTTAAGTTGTGTCCAACATAGGGACGCTACTAACTGAATAAGAATCCCGACAAGGGAGGATTATATCAACTCGAGCAACCAACAGTATATCAAGGATAACAACCCAAATACATTGCTTCTAAACTTTAAGGAAACATGTCGTAAGTAGGGAATAACCTTAACATACCTTTCTCGAAAGACCGTAGTTCCTTCACGAAAGTTGTTCCTTATGTCCTAAGCTTCGCAAACACTATATATACATAGTTGGTACGCACCTATAAATAATTTATAATTAATCTTATATCGGCAGATTTGCCATATTGCCCCAACTTGTCGAAACGTCCGTAGAAATTCATAAAAATCATAAAAGAGTCCCGAGATGATTACCTTAGTTAACCAAGTTAAAACCTTGAAGAAACATCAATAGTTACAAATTTATATCTTCAAAAACCAGCTCCAAACGCAGCAAATAGAAGGAAAAAACGATTGCCATGTGTAGGGATTACGTTTCTAGGCACGGGGGCAATGTTAATGGTAGAAATCGTCAAAACTAACCTTCATCATGCTAGGACTCCATAGGAACCCTCTCCTAAGTTTTTTTTTTCTGGTTTTGGAACTGAAATGAACTGTTTCCATGGCTAAACATGTTAAATAGCCGACATACCATATTTCTTTACTCGACCTGGATCCGACCCGGATCCTGCCCTGGCAGTCCCTAGTAAAACCCTCATAACTTTTTACTCGTATGTCCGTTTGATACGGGGTTTTGTGCGTTGCAAACTAGACTCGTAGGCCTTCAATTTAATGGGTAATAGGCCTTCTAACTCTTTATATATTGGGAGAAAACATCCAATACATTTGACCCAAATTTTAAAGAAATCTTTAAAAAGGAACTTATGATAACTTTTGCCAGTTACTTAACTTCAAAACGTGAGATCAAACCCTTGAACACTTAAAATATGACATACCACATCCTTTTTAATTTATTACTCACCCTCTTTGTCTTTCCATGAAGGTACGAGTTAATTTAGACGTTTTGGAAAAGTCGGGGTGTTACATCCTTCCCCCCTTAGAAACATTCGTCCTCGAATGAAAAATCTGAGTCACACAATCGTGTCTCTAGGAGTTGCCAAAGTATAGGCAAAGTATCATTTGTGAATGTGACTATCCATAACCTGAAACGCAGAAATTTTAACCGGCGTCTCACATTACGGCATAAATAGCTAAGCACTATAGCTCTGCAATAACAGTGCGAGCAAAATACAACGACAACAACCATAATAATAAGCAATAATATATATTTATAAAAAAATTTGATAGGTATCTAACCTTACTTCACTAATATAAATTGATATGTTCTCACCCTGGGGTATGAAACAATTGAGGATATTTGGACCTCATGCCATCCTCAGCTTCCCAGGTCACCTCTTCTCTATTCTTGTTTCTCCACAATACTTTAACCGAAGCCACCTCCTTGGTTCTCAATTTACGAACCTGTCGATCTAATATGGCAACTGGAGTTTCCTCATAGGACAAATCCTTTGTGATCTGAACATCCTCAACTAGGACAACCCGATAAGGGTCTCCTACACACTTCCGTAGCATCGATACATGGAAAACTGGATGAACAGATTCTAGCCCCGAAGGTAATTCTAACTCATAAGCCACTTGTCCTACCCTCCGAAGGATCCGGTATGACCCAATGAATCTTGGACTAAGTTTGCCTTTTTTGCCAAATCTCATAACACCTTTCATAGGCGAGACTTTTGAGAATACCCAGTCATCGACACAAAACTCTAAGTCCCTTCGTCGTACATTTGAGTATGACTTCTGTCGGCTTTGAGCTGTTAGCAACCTCTCCCGAATAAGCTTAATTTTCTCTACTGTCTGCTGGACTAAGTCAGGTCCGATCAACCCTGACTCACCTACCTCGAACCATCCAATGGGGGATCTATATTTTCTCCCATACAAAGCCTCATAAGGTGCCATCCCGATACTAGAATGATAACTATTATTGTATGCGAACTCAATAAGAGGTAAGTGGTCATCCCAACTTCCCTTGAAGTCTAGCGCGCACGCCCATAATAGATCTTCGAGGGTCAAAATTGTGCGCTCAGCCTGGCCATCTGTTTGAGGGTGAAAGGCGGTACTAAGATTAACTTGTGTCCCTAATCCTTTCTGGAAGGACTTCCAGAAGTTGGCGGTAAATTGTGCTCCTCTATCGGAGATAATAGATACTGGGACACCGTGTAGCCTAACAATCTCTCTAATATAGAGCCCTGCATAGTCTTCGGCATAAAAAGTAGCCCTGACTAGTAAGAAGTGGGCTGATTTTGTTAGTCTATCAACTATTACCCAAATAGAGTCAAACTTGCGAAACGATTGAGGTAACCCTGTAATAAAATTCATATTAATTGCTTCCCACTTCCACAAAGGAATGACTATCTCCTGAACTAGCCTAGTGGGCTTTTGGTGCTCAACCTTCACCTGTTGGCAATTAGGACACTGCGCCACAAACTCAGCAACGTCCTTTTTCATCCCTGCCACCAATAGATCTCCTTAATATCATGGTACATCTTCGTCGAACCAGGGTGAATAGAATAACGGGAATGATGTGCCTCTTCCATAATTCGATGTCGAAGCCCTACAACATTCGAAACACACAATCGACCGCTATATCTGAGGACTCCATCTTCTGCTATATCAAATGCTAAAGACTACTGATCCTGAGCCTTAGCTCTAAGCTAGGATCCTCTTGTTGTCATGATTTTACTTCTACAACTAGAGATGATACGGCTGTATCCTGAACTGTGACCCCACTATCGTCTGCCTCTAATAATCTGACTCCCAAACTAGCCAACTGATGAAGCTCTCGTGCTAGCTCCTGCTTCTCGCTCTCGTGCTAGCTCCTGCTTCTCAACACCTAAATGGGATAAACTACCCATAGATCTTCGATTGAGGGCATCGGCTACCACATTCGCCTTTCCTGGATGATATAAAATATCCACGTCGTAGTCTTTCAGTAACTCAAGCCATCGACGCTGTCACAGATTTAACTCCTTCTATCTAAATATATATTGAAGGCTTCTATGATCTATGAAGATGTCAACATGAACGCCATACAAATAGTGTCTCCAGATCTTTAATGCATGCACAACTGCAGCCAACTCTAAATCGTGGATTAGATAGTTCTTCTCATGCTTCCTCAACTGCCTTGAAGCATATGCGATAACCTTACCATGTTGCATTAGAACACATCCCAACCCAACACCAGAAGCATCACAATACACCACATAGCCTTCTGAACCGTCTGGTAATTTAAGAACTGGTGCTGATGTCAACCTTCAGCTCCTGGAAACTATGCTCGCAAGCCTCAGTCCACTGGAACTTCACTGCTTTTTGAGTCAGCTTCGTTAATGGGGCTTAAATTGAAGAAAACCCCTCTACAAACCTTCTGTAGTACCCAGCTAACCCTAAGAAACTACGAACCTCAGTCGGAGTCATGGGTCTGGGCCAAGTCTTTAAGGTCTCAATCTTTTGTGTATCAACAGCAATGCCTACATCTGATACATTATGGCCTAAGAAAGCTACAGAGTCCAACCAGAACTCACACTTAGAAAACTTTGCATAAAGTTCTCGGTCTCGAAGAACCTGAAGGACTGCTTGCAGATGATTTGTATGCTCATATTTTGAACGTGAATACACCAAAATATCATCAATAAATACAATCACAAACAAGTCTAGATATGGCCTAAATATACTATTCATCAGGTCCATGAACACTGCTGGGGCATTAGTTAATCCAAAACACATTACCAAAAACTCAAAGTGTCCATATCTAGTTTTGAAAGGTGTCTTTGGAACGTCTTTCTCCCGAACTCGTATCTGGTGGTACCCTGATCTTAAATCAATCTTTGAGAGACACTTAGCACCTTGTAACTGATCAAACAAGTCATCTATCCTCGTAAGAGGATACTTATTCTTTATAGTTGCCTTATTCAGCTGTCGGTAATCAATACACATTCTTAGTGAGCCATCTTTCTTCCTTACGAACAACATTGGTGCACCCCATGGTGAAGCACTAGGCCTAATAAAGCCTTTATCCAGCAAGTCTTTCAGCTGATCCTTTAACTCCTTTAGCTCCGCAGGAGCCATTCTATAAGGAAAGATAGATATGGGTTGTGTACCTGGTAGAATATCGTAGCAAAATCAATTTCTTGTTCTGGAGGGATACCAGGAAGCTCGTCTGGAAATACATCTAGAAACTCACTAACTACCGGAGTAGACTGAAGAGTCGGTGGTTCTGCATCTATATTATGAACGCAAACAAGATGATAAATACAACCCTTAGTAATCATCCTCCTCGCTTTAAGATAGGAAATAAACCTACCTTTCGGCGTTGCTGTATTGCCTTTCCATTTTCGAACTGCCTCCCCTGGAAAGTGGAATCTAACAATCTTTGTTCGGCACTCAACATTAGCATAACAAGACGATAACAAGTCTATGCCCATAATGACGTCGAAATCGACCAGCTCTAACTCTACAAGATCTATAAAGGTCTGACGGTCGATAATTTCTATCGTGCAACCTCGATAGATTCTCCTGGCAACAATAGACTCACCAACCGGTGTAGATACAATAAAGGGTCGATCTAATGACTCTACTACTATACATAACTTCCCCGCAATAAATGGAGTAACATAAGACAGAGTAGATCCAAGATCTATCAAAGCATAAACACAATAGGAGCAAACAATCAATGTACCTGTCACAACATCTAGTGATGACTCTGAGTCCTGTCAGCCGGCTAGTGAATATGTACGATTCTGGCCACTACCAGAACTAGATGCTCCCTCTCTGCCTCTGCCTCTACCTCTACCTGCTGA
>NC_064285.1:33272805-33317688 GCF_019186545.1 Solanum stenotomum | reverse complement strand
AAACTGGTCCACCCGGCCATCCCTAATCTCTCGAGGCAAATAGTGATCTATGAAAGCTTCTGTAAAACTATCCCAAGTGGGTAAAGATATATCTTCTCCCCTAGATCTCTCCCAACTTTCATACCACAATACTGCAACATCACGCAATCGAAATGCTGCTAACTCAACTGACTCAGTCGATGAGGCATGCATGACTCTGAAGATCCTATGAAGCTGATCAATAAAGTGCTAAGGGTCTTCTCTGCGATCTGTCCCAGTAAACTGTGGAGGATTCAAGGCAAGAAATTCACAAACTCTTGAACTTCCGGGCCCTTCAGAAGGTCCGGCAACATCTGGCACAACTGGCTGGCGCTGTGCGGCTACTAACTGTGCTAGCATATATACTGCACTCTTGAAATCATGATAAGATGGAATAGGAGGAACTAGAGGTGATATTGCTGGTGGAGCCGGGGGTCCTGTAGCCCTTGGAGGCTCCTAAAACGGTGGAGAAGCAATAGGGGGCTGAGAAGATGTCTCCCCCTGGGTCTCACAATGGGCTGCCTCCACCTGTGGTACCTTGCCAGTACCCTTGCCTGCAGTTGTATCTAGTTCCTGGCTAGTTGTGGTCTGTTTGGTGTCAGCCATCTCTATCTGCATACAAATATCAATTATAAGATAGAAACCTCAACCCTTAAGACACCGCTCTATAGAACGAGGTGAGCAAAAGAAGGATAGTCATTCTAATATGCTCGACAACTTTTTGCTTATCGAATATGGTGCACAACACATTTATAAACAAGACTCTACTAGACATGGCATGCAGACTCCCTAGGATACGACGTTGCTCTGATACCAAGTTTTGTCACGCCCCAAACTCGAGAGGTGCAACTAGCTCCTAATGCCAAAACTCAGGCACGAGCCGACCCTGCTGAACCATTTGCTACTAGCGCATGACTGCGACACACAATCAAGAAATCAAACAAGTATATCTCGGCTTAAAACTAAGTCATCGGCCGGCAAGGCCCCTGTCAACTGATCTATAAAAGAAACAGCTACTCCCATGAGATCATATAAATAAATAGTAAACTAGCACATAAGTCCTAATTGGGCTGTTGAGGCCACCATGATATCTATACCAAAACTAAAAGCAGGTATATATCAATACAATACATCAAACAGCTCACAAGCTTCCGCAAACCAACAACATAGGCCAGTATGGCCATAACGTAGTTATAAACCCCACACACTAGTCTGCAAACCTCTAAGAGTAGAAAAGATTGGTGGGATAGGGCCCCAGCCTACCCATAAAGATATATACAACAAAATGTAACAAACCTCCCAACTTTGGCAGCTCCGGAGGAAAGGGGCTAGCCAACCAGATAAAAGTCAATCCTGCTACTGAGGAGGTCTACTCAGTCGTCTGTCAGGACCTGCATGCATGAATGCAGCACCCCCAAGGCCATGGGGCGTCAGTACAAAATAATGTACAGAGTATGAAAGGCAATAGACTATGATGAGGTATCCTGATATACTGGAATAATCCAATAAATAAATCAAGGCTAAGATAAGTATACTGACCTGCTCCTAAATCTAAACTTATCAAAAATAATAAAACAACAACCTAATCAAGCCCCCATAACCTTGGCAGGTACAAACAGCACACAAGACCACCTACTCAGGCCCCTAGAAGCCCGGAAGGTGCCAATCAGCCTATATACCCCTATCAGTAGTCCCCTAGCCCCGTTGGCAGTCACATAGCCCACTTAGGCATTAATATAGCCCCTTAGGTAGCACATAGCTCCTTTAGGCATCAACGTAGCTTATAGACAACTCATAGCCCTTTTAGGCAACAACATGGCCCTATAGGAAGAACATAGCCTTCTTAGGCGTCAATATAGCATTGTAGGCAACTCATAGCCCTGTTAGGCATCCATATAGCCCTGTAGGAAGAACATAGCCCTTTTAGGCATAGATCACATTCTTGCAGCTAACCATAATAGCCCCAACGGGTATTATAACAATCTAACCGCTAAAAGCGAGCAATTTAGTGATAAGCAACCTATACAAATAGCCTCTTAAGTCGTGTCCAACATAGGGACGCTACTAACTGAATAAGAATCCTGACAAGGGAGGATTATATCAACTCGAGCAGCCAACAATATATCAAGGATAACAACCCAAATACGTTGTTTCTAAACTTTAAGGAAACATGTCGTAAGTAGGGAATAGACTTAATATACCTTTCCAATGAACGCTCGAAAGACCGTAGTTCCTTTACGAAAGTTGTTCCTTATGTCCTAAGCTTCGCAAACACTATATATACATAGCTGGTACACACCTATAAACAGTTTATAATTAATCTTATATCGGCAGATTTGCCATATTGCCCCAACTTGTCGAAACGTCCGTAGAAATTCATAAAAACAATCATAAAAGAGTCCCGAGATGATTACCTTAGTTAACCAAGTTAAAACCTTGAAGAAACACCAATAGTTACAAATTTATATCTTCAAAAACCAGCTCCAAATGCAGCAAATAGAAGGGAAAACGATTGCCACGTGTAGGGATTACGTTTCTAGGCACGGGGGTAATGTTTAATGGTAGAAATCGTTAAAACTAACCTTCATCATGCTAGGAATCCATAGGAACCCTCCTAAGCTTTTTCATTGGTTTTGGAACTGAAATGAAATGTTTCCATGGCTAAAAACGTTAAACAGCCGACATACCATATTTCTTTACACGACCCGGATCCGACCCGGATTCTGCCCTGGCAGTCCCTAGTAAAACCCTCATAACTTTTTACTCGGATGTCCGTTTGATACGGGGTTTTGTGCGTTGCAAACTAGACTCGTAGGCCTTCAATTTAATGGGTAGTAGGCCTTCTAACTCTTTATATATTGGGAGAAAACATCCAATACATTTGACCCAAATTTGAAAGAAATCTTTAAAAAGGAACTTATGATAACTTTTGCCACTTACTTAACTTCAAAACGTGAGATCAAACCCTTGAACACTTAAAATATGACATACCACATCCTTTTTAATTTATTACTCACCCTCTTTGTCTTTCCACGAAGGTTCGGGTTAATTTAGACGTTTTGGAAAAGTCGGGGTGTTACAATTTTATCCCTATACTAAATTAAAATCTAATAACTATAAAAAATAGTAACATTAATTAAAAGTCCTATTTATTTATGTAAGTATAGAAATTTATTAGAAATTCATCTATAATTCTTTAGTTGTAACATTATAAATTCTTTTAGTTATTACTAATTACTGCAAATGTTATTCACACTCTTATACACTTTTTAGCTATAATATTGTGAATTCTCATAGTTATTGTATTAATTATTTCTATCTTTCATCTTTCCTTATATTAACTTTTGACCAATATATTTTCATATTCTTATCCTGCCCCTATATGTGATAACACGGTGTTGTTATTTTACCTTAGACAAATCATGCTTGGTTGAATAAATTGAAAATTGTTTACAAGTATATGAACTATATCTTTATTAGTTGTAAGATAAATAGGTGACTATATATATGATTTCACAGATAGAATATATTTTTTTAATTTTAATTTTTAGTTTTTCAATAAAAAAAAGGAATCTTTTCTCAATTAATTATGGACATTCAGATAACTATCTTTGATTTATGTACACAGTCAATCGAAAAGTCAAATATGAGAGCCAACAAAAAGAACATCATCTATTATGTTATAACTTATACAATAAAAATTACAAAAATAGTTCTAAAAAATAAAATGTAGTTGTTCTCCACATGTTCATATGACATCTAAATAGATTAAGTGGAATACACGTGCAAGGTACATCTGGATAGATGACAAGAAAAATACACAACAAATATTGTCTATATAGTAATATTAGTAAGATACGACTAATTACATGATTGAACCTCATTAAATTGAAATATATATATATATATATATATAGATTAAGTGGAATACACGTGCAAGGTACATCTGTATAGATGACAAGAAAAATACACAACAAATATTGTCTACATAGTAATATTAGTAAGATACGACTAATTACATGATTGAACCTCATTAAATTGAAATATATATATATATATATATATATATATATTATTGCATTTAATTAATAAAAAATTTCATTAACCATATTTATAGGTTCATGTTAATAAGAAATATATATGATGATCCACATTGAACATTCTCAAATGAATCTGCAATATTATTTTGTGCAAAGCTTATTACTCAAATCTTCGCTTAAATTTATTGAATTAAGAATCACGTGCAACACACGTGTCGAAAAAATAGTTATATTATAATTAGCTAGTGTCAAACATATAGTTATAAGTATGGTCATGGTAAGACCATTTACATAATTGTTACCAAGATTAAGTTCAAATGTTGGTTTTTCAAATGTACTGCATTTGAGGCCTTCCTTGCTAAATGTGTAGGCCACCTGATTCTACTCCCTAAAGATGTGTGTTGGCGTTGCTGCTCCGAAATTCTCCATTAGGTTAAATTAGCATAAGGGTGGTTGTGATGTTCTAGCAAAGTGACAAATTCTGAGGAGTCAGTATTGATCTTAATAGGATGAAGCTTATATTCTATGGCCATAAGGAGTCATTGTTTTAGGGCTCGTATTTCTACCAAAAATTACCAAAATTGATTATAGCTTTTGGTATGACAATTGGACATCAATAAAGGGAGGGGAGGAGGGGAGGGGGGAGGCTTATATCACATTCTTACAGAGCCAAATGGGGAGGAAAGTGAAATGTGTGCCTTACAAATTCTCAAGGATAAAATCAACAAAAAATAAAAAATTAATTACACGAAGAATATACTTCCTACCAATCGTTTAGACAAGTCAGTACAGATGCTAGATTAAAGTGGAAATTTTTAGGTAAAAGAGTTGTGATATAAGAGAAAATGATCAAAATGGTCCTTAATATATCGAGTTTGAATTTTTTTGATCCTTCATATATACTAGTTAGTTGAAATAGTTTTTGATGTCTGAATATGTGATCATTTTGGTCCTAAACTCTACCTCTGTTAAAGAAAGTAACGTTTCCTCCTTTCCTTTGTCATCTCTCCTCTCTCTGCTTTATCACAACTCCTTCTACATACTCATTCTTAACATTATTTTCAACTCTTCATCTTTTTGATCCGTCATTTGTATTAAAAGAACCCCCACAAGGATTTTTCACAGACGCATATCTAGGAATTTCAAAAATTTTCCTTAAAACAATAATATAAAATGAATCGTTAGACAAAAGCTAAGGTTTTCTTGAAATTCTAACTTACGGTTTTCAAATCCAAATAAGTTTTTTTTTCCAATTACGTATCAGTATGAAATGTTCATACATAAATACATGTATATACATATGTACATAGAGTAAATTTAATCAATTTGATTCATATAGAACGAGAGAATATAAAACTAATAAAAGCTGAATTTTATTTCTAAATATAATTTACATATAATCTACATTAACACTCCATATAAAGGAGGGTATATATTTGATTTCCTAATAGAACAGGTAAAAATAAGGTTATAAATGACGTCTAATGAGGAGTTTGCAATATAAGAACAGGTGCTGAATTGGTTGTAAAAGATATTATCAATACACTCTTGCTCTCTTACTTCTGACTCTCATATCAACTCATCTATAACAAGTATTGAATCCCAATTAAATCAAGCCTCAGTTGATGATGAACCAAAGAAAGACTAAGGCAGAGAAAGTGGTGAGGTGACAAAGGAAAGAAGAAATCATTACCTTTTTAAGAAAGTTAGGATTTAGGATCAAAATGATCACATATTACATACATAAAGGACTATTTCAATTAAGTAGTATATATGAAGGATCAAAATAATTCAAACCACATACATTAAGGACCATTTTGATCATTTTCTCTAAAAGAGTTCCTCGAAATATATTAGGTGAAAGGATGAGAAGGAAGACATTTTTTAATTTACATGGAGAAAGTGGTTGCCTTATTTTTATTTTATTTTTGATGGAAGTCCATGGTTTCGGCGGATGATGTTTTGTAACATACACTACAAGAAACATGACTTTTAATGACTTTTCTCAGCAAAGGGACATAAATTTGGTCTTTATAAGTATATTTATAACGTCTAGCAAAAATTTCGATTCTTAGAATTCAATTAAAGTTCAATAATAGCAACATGAAAATATCCGAAGGTTAAAAATAACAATATCTAATCATTACTAGCAATAATCAATTAAGTTTCATTTCCCTAAAAATTAATCAATATTTTTCTCTTAAAGAAAATTTCTTCTAAAAATTAAAGCTATTGAAAAACATTTAGGCTTCAGGGACCTGAAAAATTTCAGAAAAGCGCTAAAAAATACACTGTGACACTTCAAAAATTGAAAGCTGAGTTTGGAAGAGAAAGTTGCATTTTTGTCATCGGTGCAGGTTCTTACGAGCCCACCTACAGACCGTAGGAAGACAGTCGTAAAAGTTTGGTTGGGTTTTGAATCAAGTTTCTGATGAGTGTATACGGACCAACAGGATGGTCCATAGGAAGTTGTACGACCGTAGGAAGTGTCCGTAGAAGTGATCCAGACTTAGTAAAATTTTGAAGTTCATTTTGGGTTCTTCAAAAGGTCCCTACAGGCCATGAAAAGTTCCTAGACACATAGGAAGGGTCTCGTGGAAACTTGGAAAGATGTTGAGTTCTAGTAACAATTCTACGATTGACTAGGACAATCCGTAGAAAGTCTTACGGACCATAGGTCCAACCATAGACATTGTCCAACAATTTTAGTTCAAGTTATTTGGGTCATTTCATATTATTTTAACTCCTAAGTTATGTCGTTTTGACCCTATAAATAAGTCCTATAACTAATTTTACTTTAAAAATCTACCTATTCCCTCCCAAATCACTCAAACCCTCAATTTCTCCCAAAGGTTTCTTCTCCAATTCTCTTAAAGCTCTCAAGGGAAAAGTCTAGGGTTTTTTCAAGCTTCAAGATTTCCTTCTTCACTCTTTAGGGTTTTGATCACCAAGGTATGTGGGAACTTGACCAATGGACTCCTTTCATCCATTAGGTCCCAAAAGAAACTCAATTTCACCTTTTGATTTCAACCCAATTTTTCTAGGGGTTCATGCAATTGGTTATGATTCAATTATCTATAATTGATCTATTTATGCATGATTTGATTCAATTACATATTTTCCAATGAATTTCGTATGAACACATGCTTTATGCTTATATTATGATGATGAACTATGATTATGAAATTATGCATACATCATGAAATTGAAGAATTTATGAAAAAAATGATGCTTTAGATAAAGTATCAAAATGATTTATGAAAAGTTTTCTCACTATAAAATATGATCATTATTTTTTATGCTTAGAAAAGTATGTTATGAATATGTTACGAAATCATGATTTTGAAAGGAGATGTTCTATGATATGAAGTTATGATTGGATTGGTATGACTAGATTCCTACTTTTCCAAGTATTATGATTATGATTATGTTTATTTCGTTAGTATATTACTTAAATTCAAGAAGACTTTAGAATGGAGGTCCTACTATTAGTAGATGTTTGATCTTTAGAAGCAATTCTCTTGTCCCTACCTATGCACCCCCATAGGATTTGTATTAGAAATACATAGCTAGGGGATCTAGTTAAGCTAATATATATGATCCTTACCTTGACAAGTAGGACAATCTCTTTTTTGGTGTGGGAAAAACACGAGATTATGTGTTATAACTCACATGGTCTATGTCTGTTAATGGTAAAATATCTCATAAAAGAACTATGATTTTTACTTCAAAAGAGTTTTATGACTTCCTCAATGTTTATGACTTAAGCTTTCCTCATGATTCAAATGTACATTGACCTTGTCCCATCGATTCATGGTTTAGCTTATTGAGTTTTAATACATTTTACTTGGTCATGCATTATATGTTTTAAACACATTATAATATCATGTTTATGTTTATACATTTTTCCCATATTCAGTACATTCAAAGTACTAATGTATATTGTGCCTATATTGTTTTATAATATAGAATCTAATGCTCTTCCGATTGGTCGTGGCTAGTTGGATTGCTCCGCTTAGCACTCGTACTAGTGAGTCCTCATTGTTCGAGGGCAATGCCAGTATCATTTTATTGATTTGGATTTCCTTTTAGTTTTTAGACTTTGTACGTGGTTTAGGGGTTTGTCCTAACCACATCAATGATAGTACAAGGCTTGTGAGACATAGTGATGTTCCACATATTCTCTTATGTACTCAATCAATATCTCTTATTTTTCTAAAAGAGTTTTGAGACTTATATCCCATCCTTATGTTGTATACTCTTTATTTGATATTCATAGTGTCATGCTTATTTCAAGTGGCTTTTTTAGGGCCTCACGGGTTCTATTCTCCATGCACGTCTAGGGTCTAATTTGGGTGGTGACAATATCCTCCAAGGTGGTTCCACTTTTCTACAAGCCGACCACCATGGATCTTGTCACGAACCAAAGTATACCTTAGGCGTGACATAGTTTATAAGACCCCGATGGGACTTACACAAGCCGCTTGACATACATACAACACAATATAATAGACAAAAGAAATGTTTAATGTAACAACCTCAAAATGAAGTAGGATAAAGTAGAGCCTCACATGACTTTTATGCGTTATGACTTTTTAAAATAATGAAGAATAACCTTTTTTTAAAGAGTTTGGTAGTCAAACGTCAAGGGATGACCAAGACATTCGGAAACTAGTCTTTTACGTATTGGTGTGTTCTAGTATGTTGTTCATGTTTTTATGTTTTGTTTGGAATCTAAAATCAGTGGAGGTGACCCTAGTGTTTTGATGAATTTTTTTAGGGTCAAAATGTTCGAATACGCCCCGGGGGCCACTCTAAGGGTCCCCGAGGAGGACCCCAACCTTGGCCAAGCAAGCTGCCAAGGCAGCTTGAAGTTGTGCTTGGAGGGAGCAAGTTCTCGTCGCGGACTAGCTCCACCAAGGGCCAAAAGTTTGGTCCGCGTCGCGGACATGTCGAGGACATATCACGGACTCTACTGTCTCGAATTTAATTTCCAGAAAACTTGTGGGAACACCTCCGCGTCGCGAACTTGTTTCCCGATGAAATCTGCAAAAATAAAACTCAAGTTTGACTTGTTTAAAAAGGTCCAACTAAGTGAAGGATAGTTTGGGTACTTTGGGGAATTATTATAAACGGTTATTCTACCTATTTTAGGGTATTTTAAGTTGGTTAAAACCCCAAAACCTAAAATTAGACCCCATTCTTCAAATTGACGCGTCCCTCTCAAAATAGATTCTCTAAAAAAAACTCCATTGAAGACCTTGATGAAGCTCAAGCTAGAAGATGGGTTTTCAACTGATTTCTTCTTCAATTTCATGGGTCTTCAATAATTAAGGTATGGTGACTCTGGATTCTTGAATAACCTCTCATTCAAGGTTCTAGTAAAGATTTTCAAAAGTGATTCAAAGACCAAAATTCCCAATTTTCAATCTAAACATGGGTTCCTTGTCAAATGATTTTCTAAATCATTCTATTGATGAATTAATGTGGAATTAATGTTTTTAAGACAATTTTCAAAGGATTTCTTGAAGAACCCATTATCCCCAAATTCTCGAAAATTGGCCTATGATGTGGGTCTTTGTGAATATGATCTCTATTGGTGAAATTATGTTTAGATTAGATTGTATTGATGTTTCTTATGATTATCTATACTTATTCATGTTGAATTGTTGGTATATTGATGAGTTGAGGATTATGGCCTTATGGGCAAAGTTATGGGTTGATCCCTTTGTTTATGGAATTGTACTTAGACTATGTTTATGATATTGAATTACATTGTTGATTCCTATTTCTACCTATCTCAATTGATTATGAATTGTTGAGGATTGATCCATGGTGATCATGGCTTGGAGAATTGGAAAGTTGACCTAACTTCTAGTCTATAGTATGAGAATTGATGTTGTGTGGTTTGATCCACTTATGGTGGAGGTGTTCACTTCTTGTCTATATATGCATGTTGAGAGCATGGCCTTGAAAGCAATAGATGTGAAGTGAATTGATGATTACGATGCATATCTTTATGAAGTTATGCTATGAAGGTTATATATGAAATCCTCAATGCTAGCATGATGTTTAAAGTGTGTTGATGATGAGGAGTATAATGTTAATGATAATGTTAGGGATAAGGTGTGGTCTACATGATTGATTATGTTAGGTACTATTGTGGAATGACCCCTACCTATATGACCCCTATATGAATGTTTGATCATATACATGTTAGGAGTACCTATTCAATGTTGAATGTGTCCTTGTCTCCTATGATGGAGTGTGGGTATGTGGTCTGGAATCCCTAAGGGCTTTATATGTGAATTGCTCATGAATTGGGGACATTGTGAATGTGTTGTGATCCCTTTAAGAGAAGAACACTCAATATCAATGTTGTTGGTAATATGTCACTATGAGGACTAATATGCGCGCACACACACTCTACATGTATAGCTATGAATATGATGTGTTATGGTGTCTATTGAAAGGTTAACTCTTATATGCACTCTTACATCTTATTATGAATGCAAAGTGTATGATTAGCAAGGTATGAATATGTGTTGTTTAAAGGTGTTTATGTGAAAGGCTTTCTCACATATGTACACACATAAATGAATGAATAAGGTTTATGATAATCTAGTGAAAGTGAGTCTCTTGAAAGGTTTCCTTAATTGTACTCTAAACAAGACTATGTTATGAATATGGTATGATTATGTGAAGGGTCATTCTCACATAATGTAGGTTCTACAATGAAAGGTCATTCTCATCTTAGAAACCTTTGAGCTATATGATATGAGGGATTAAGTCCCTAAAACCTACTTTATGAACTAATGTTAAATAAAGGCTTAAAGATTTTTAAAAAGGGAGTTGGAGCTTAGCACCGGGTGAACAAGAAAAATGAGAGTGGGGGCTTCACGTTTAGCAAGTCCGACTTCCCACAAGAAAACCTCACGTTTAGCAAGTTCGGGTTCCCAACATAGATATTGTCTCATGAGATGGAAACCTCCACGCTTAGTAAGTCAAGGTTTTCTAGTAGCAATCTCCTTGTGCCATAACTACGTGCCCCTGTAGGTATTAGCTTAGTGGATTCACTAGATAGCTATTATGTATGTAGGTCCTACTTTGGCAAGTAGTACCCTCTCTTTTCGGTGTGGGAGTAGAATACCGGATTCCATGTAGCTCACATGGTCTATGTCGGTTATGGCAATGTCTCCCGAAAGTTAAGAAATGAACTAGGATAAGAATGTGAACTCTAGTCATGATTTCTTGAAGAGTTACTTAGTGTAGGTGGACTATGGACCCTACTTATACATTGCACAAGTGGACTCTAAGGGAGGTTATGATTAGGCTCTTTATGTAATGAAGACTATGGTCTATGTATGTTAATATGAAAGCATGTTAAGGTTTACTTTACTTATGTCAAGACATGAAGTAGGTTTATGCATGTGAATTACACTTATGACTTCTTAATGGGTTTGCTTAGTATATGTGGGGGTATAGGACTCCATGTGTACATTGCACAAGTGAGCTTGTGAAGGGGTTGTGAGGGTGGTTTACCTATGATATGAACTAAATGGGTTATGACTAATGATGTAGTAAAGGAATGAGTCCTTATATGATGTTATGAAGTATGTTGGTCTTATGTCTAATGTTAAATGAAGATGTTATGACTTGTTGAATATGATGTACCTAGTCTATGGTGGCTTCCTAGGAACACTTGGTGGGAGTAGTATTATGGGATGCTACTTGCACATTGCACTGGTGTGACTTGGGGGTTGTCTTAGGTCATGGTGCCTATGTGAAGACTATGTCTTATGGTGTGCTTATGACTCTATGAATATATGCGATTGGATTGATGAAGGCTATATGTAAGTTCACCTTTGGTAACCTTAAGGCAATACATTGCACCAAGTATTCCCTAAGGGTTGCTTGAGGAAAGGAGGTAAGATAAAAAGGAAGGTAATGTATTGTATGCATTGAATGTGCCTAAAATGTTATAAGTGGCTCTATGTGCTATTATGAATGGTTTCCGTGTGTATGATGATGTATGTGATTTATATTGTGCCTATGTACTAAATGTTCTTGAAGTGTCTCTAAAAAGGCATGATGCATGGTTTCCAACTAAATGTCCTTTTAAGAGCCTGTTTTTCATGGTTATCATACTTAGTGCATTCTTGTGCGAACACCATTCTTCTTCATCTTTTTACACCAAGTGTAGGTGATGTTGACTAAAGAGCCTTCCCTAGAAGTGATGAGTTTGACTTACTATTCCCAAGTTCGGGTGTGTCCTTAAAGATTCAAGGACCTTTATGTTAAAGAGTTTCCTTAAGTTCTATGTACTAGATAGTAGTTTCTTTTGTATTGTAAGGGCTGTGTCCCTCTTGTGTTGTAGTCATGTTTTAAGATGGCTACCTTGAGACGTAGTACTCCAATTTTTGTATTAAAGGTTTAATGAGGTGACTTTTATATCTTGTGTTATATTATGAAAAAGTTTTTAATTTTCTGCTATATTTGTATAATAAATGCTTTGACGAATGCTAAGGGCTTGTATAAGACCTCTGAGAGGTTGAATACACCGGTAACGACTAGGGGGTGCTCTCGGGTCGTTACAAACTTGGTATCAGAGCATAAGGTTATGAAAATGGTCTTAGGATTCAACGTCTCATGAGCCACGTCTAGTAGAGTTTTGTTCATTGGTGTGAGTCGCGACACATCTATAAGCGAGAGGCTATAGGGCGATAGAAGTTTCACTTTCTTCATTAATCTTGTGTCGTGCCGTAGAGCTTAACTCCCTATGATCTCTCTCTCTTATTTTCCCTTGTCCGGTAGTCTTCTTGATGTGATTACTTGGAAGGGGTGATGTTGCAAGGATCTAGGGAAGAAAAGGTGAGTTTTAATGTTTATTATGATGTGGTGACTATATGGGTATATATATGAAGATACATTTGGAAATCGTATTGTGATGCCAATCATGGCTATGTGTGACCTATGAGGTTGGGAGTATTACATTAAAAATGTTGTATGGTCGTGTACTTCTCGTATGGTAAGAGTTGTTATGGTAAGAATGAAATCCTCTTTAGCATGATGAGTTGCTTTATGGTGATGGGTAATGATAGTAGAAAGTCATGGTGAAGATTTGAGGAGTTTTGAAGGAATGTGGTAACTAGTGTGAGTTGAAAGTTGCCTTTTCTTATGAGTGATGCTTCATGGTTGTCCTTGTGTGAATCAAAGTTCTTGTGTAGGCTTGCCCTAAGAGTGGAAAAAGGGGCTTTGTTCCATGAGTTGGGATAGTGTTTTGCTCTAAGGTTAACTTGGAGAGTTGCATGTACCCCTTAGTCCATAAGAAGGACAAGAGAATAGATGTTGACCAACTCTAAAGAGGATAGTTGTCTTGTAAGGGTGATCTTAAGTATAGTCATTCAAAGAGGGTGTTTAGATAATACCTAGGCATGGTTGAGCGGAAAGTTACACCAAAGGTGATGATACGGGTATGGTGTGATAAAGAGTTGATTAAGCTCACCCCAAGTGGGGGATAATGTGCCTAGATGGTAAAGTTTTGAGTGCCCCTAATATTTCTACATTGATCTTCCTTGAGTTCTCCATGTTGAGAACCACTTTGGGTGATAGATATGAAGCGGAGTGGTATAGATACTCATTTTGTTTGGATTCTTGAAACCCTCACCTAAGGGAGTATAGTGAAGATTTAGTGGAGAATGGTTCCTACCTTAGAGATGACAGAGGTAATGATTAAAGGAGTTTGCATAACTTGATCCCAAGAGGGGGACATTGTGCTTAATTGGTAAGCGATAGTTCTCTTGGTTACTTTAATGTGCTCTTAGATGGACTTACCCTAAGTGGGGGATGATGAGTGAGTAGTAAGGTTGTTGATATCCTTATCTTTTCCTTCTATTCTTATTCAAGCTTGAGACCAAAGAGTTCCTAGTAGCTTGTTCATGTTTGGAGTCTTGCATATGATTATGAGTTGCATGATCTCCGTATGTTATGCATGTCTTAGAAGACACTATGTTATGCATGTTTTGAAGGATTTTTACTACATAAAAAATGGAATTTTAGTAATAAAAATTCATGTTTCTCATGTCAATATGCATTTTTATATGGTGAATTCACTCTTGACTTCATGAGGAAGAGAGTATGACCATGCTTATGTTAGAAGTTGAGAATTTCTCTTTAAATGAATTTGAAATGATCCAAAAGGTTCTTAAAAATGTGCTTCGGAAGTTACCGAAAACTTGTTTAGCTATATCAAAAAAATCCGTTTCGTTTTTCGAAAATCGGACTTCATATTCTTGTTTAGGGGGTCAAATTGAGTGGGAAATGGGTCTAACCCAAATTTTAGAGCAACCGTATCAAAATCCGAAATTTCCAAGTGAAGCCTTTTTCGAGGGTCTACTTTGGAGGGTCCTATCTCCTAGCACACAAATAATTGGGTGGCCCATAACATATCCATGGAAAGCCCTTTTAGTTAGCTACCTAACGCACTTCGTTTCACCTCATTCGGAGTTCGGACGAAGAAGTTATGCCCATTTTCGTAAAATCTGTCCGGCAGGAAATGCAATTTCCAGTGAGTGTTTTTACTGTTAACCCGCCTCATTTTTTTTTCTAAGTGTTGGACCATTTTTCCAAAGGGCATATGTTATTTCCTATATACCATTAGTTCAATTCCCATCTCTAAAACATTTCCCAAAACACCTCTCCCATACTTAGACACATTTTTTCTCAAGTTCTCTCAAGAACCCTAATCCAAAACCTTCCTCAAGATTGAAGAGACTCTTGCTCCAAGTTCCAAGCTTCCATTGAAGACACTCTCAAGACCTTCATAAGAACTCAAGGTATGTGGTGTTGAACTCATGGGTCCTTCCACCCATAGTGCCTAGACTCTATTCTACTCACTAATTCATGGTTTAAGTTAAGATTCATAAATTAGTCTTGTTCTTTGTAATAATTTCCTGCACATTGAATTTTAAACATGAAAAGTGATTGTTTTGAGCATGTTGTGACTCTAGAACTTGAATCTAAATTTGGAATGGATGTGGAGATTTTCATGTGGTATTGTGGGTGTTAAAAGGTGTTGTTGTAGGTTGTTCACTGGTTTGGCTGCATAATTACTACCCTATTTTCCATGCTCTTTGATTCCATTACATGCCTTCAAGGTGTTTGACAAAATGTCCAACTATGGAGAATTGATGAATCGATGCTTTAAAGCTTGAGTTATGAGATGTATGGCAATCCAGAGATGTGTTGATGACAAACTAAGCTTGTGTATATGTTCATTCCATACGTGAGATTGCATTAGAGCCTAATGGGAATTTCCTATATAAAGTGTTGCATGACCATGCCCGGTCCGGGGGAAAAGAACCGGACAACCATGTGAGAGGTTTATATCTCACCACCTAGGATGCTTGGGGTGTGACCAACATCAACCATGTGAGAGGTTTATATCTCACCACCTAGGATGCTTGGGGTGTGACCAACATCAACCATGTGAGGGGTTTATACCTTGCCACCAGGGTGTCCGGGTGTGAACGGCATCCCCCATCCTAAGTTGGGGTTATAGATTGGTTGGATCATGCATACACATATGATATCTACTATTAGTATAGATTTACTTAAACATGTTTTGACTTCACTTTGATCATGCATCCTCATATTGTTATTCATAATGCCTATGAAACTATTTCTTGTATTTCGATTGTGTCCTTGTCTATTGTTGTGTTGCACCCCGCATACTTAGTACATTCCAAGTACTAACGCATATTTTGCCTACATGATGTCACCATGTAGGGACCGGAGCTACTCTTGATCCTTCTCTCCATTCACGTGGCTAGTACGGTGCTTATCCGAGTTTGTTGGTGAGTCCTCAATGATTCGAGGGCTATGTTATGTTTCCTACTCCTATGTTTTGAGACTTTAGCTTGCAATTGTATTTTGACTATGAGGGGAGCCGGTAGTATGTCATGGCCCCCGTCCTATCTATGTATGTAGAGGTGTGCGTTGGACAAGTATTTTGTAAATGAGCTTGACTCTTGTTCTATGATGTCATTTTGAAATGGTTTGCCCTTAGTCCCTATTTCCCGTTAATTAATGTTGATTGTACTTCCGCGACCGATGAAGTGTGATGACAAGTTTGAGAGGCTTGTTTGGGGTTCCTTCGGGTTCCTCATTCGCCATGTCACGTCTAGGCCCTAGGCTTGGGTCGTGACAAGCTTGGTATCAGAGCACTAGGT
Organism: Solanum stenotomum; assembly: GCF_019186545.1. Lineage (NCBI taxonomy): Eukaryota > Viridiplantae > Streptophyta > Magnoliopsida > Solanales > Solanaceae > Solanum > Solanum stenotomum. The sequence continues at coordinate 33,301,400 of NC_064285.1, read as the reverse complement.
TGTTAAATCCTCGGAGTCCAACACACCGCGTTGAGTAGAGTCCTAATCATGGTTGTGAAGCGCGCCACGACTATGAATGGGAGGCTACAAAACGTTTTAGGAAAGGTTTCCCTTCTTCATGTTCTATGTCGTGCTTAGAGTGCGATAAGGTGATTCCTCCCTAACGCTTGTTCTTTGGATTGCTAGATCATCATGCCAAACATGAGGGGAAGACGGGCCCGATCACCGGAAGAGCCACCCACCAATGGTGAGCTCCGTGATGCACTCACCATGCTTGCACAAGTGGTAGCTAACCAAGTGCAACAAGGAGCCCAAGCTCCTCGAACTACCACCCCGGGGGAAAGGGTGAGAGATTTCATGAGGATGAACCCTCCGGTCTTCCATGGTTCAAAGGTGGATGAGGACCCGCAAGAGTTCATCGATGAGGTATGCAAAATCTTGACCATTATGGATGTTGGTGCTTGTGAGAAGGCGGAATTGGCGGCCTACCAACTCAAGGGGGTTGCTCAAATTTGGTTTGATCAATGGAAGGGTGAGAAAGGTAATGGCTATGTGGTGTTGTGGGAGGAGTTTAAACTTGCTTTCCTTAATAGGTTCTTCCCTCTTGAGCTTAGGGAGGCAAAGTTGGTGGAGTTCATGAACTTGAAGCAAGGAGCTATGAGTGTGAGGGAGTATGCCCTCAAATTTGTCCAACTCTCCAAGTATGCACCTCACTTGGTGGCCGACTCTAGGTCGAGGATGAACAAATTTGTGATGGGTGTATCCGACTTGGTTAGTGAGGAGTGTCGGTCCGCTATGCTCATTGGAGATATGGATTTGTCTCGGTTGATGACTTATGCCGAGCAAATGGAGGAGGAGAAATTGAGGAAGAGAAGGGGGCACGAGGCCAAGAGGGCCCGATTGGAGAATAGGTTCCCTAAGGGTGCTAGATTTCATCAAGGCCGAGGAAACCCTCATGTCAACCGGGGATTTGCTATCAATGTTCCTAGACCTCAAGGGGGAGGTGAAGTGGGTTCTATGGATGTATGCCCTAAGTGTGGGAGGAAGCATGGTGGTCCTTGCATGAAGGGTTCGGGTGCTTGCTTTGAATGTGGAGAAGTGGGTCATAAGAGGTTTGAATGTCCCAAGATCCGCAACAAGGTCCGAAGTGCTAACACTACTCCTTTGGGTAGAGGTGCTTCTCAAAGTGGTGCCCCAAGGGACAATCGATTTTATGCTTTGCATGGTAGACAAGGTGTTAATGAGACTCCGGATGTGGTGACCGGTATGTTGCAAATCTTTGATCTTGATGTTTATACTTTGATTGATCCGGGTGCCACCCTTTCCTTTGTTACCCCCTTAGTTGCTAGAAAATTTCATGTCGAGTCGGAATTGTTGCATGAGTCATATGAAGTATCCACTCCCATTGGTGTCTCTATTGTTGCTAGAAAAGTGTATAGAAATTGTCCGGTTTGCATATTAAATAAGTTGTTGCCTTGTGATCTTGTTGAGTTGAACATGGTGGATTTTGATGTTATTCTTGGGATGGATTGGTTGCATGCATATTATGCTTCTATTGATTGTAGGACTCGTAAAGTCAAGTTCCGATTTCCTAATGAACCCGTCCTTGAGTGGGAGAGCCGGGATGTTGTGGTGAAGGGGAAATTCATTTCTTGCATTAAAGCCCATAGGTTGATTTCCAAAGGGTGCTTGTACCATATTGTGAGAGTCAATGATGTGGAGTCTAAAGTCCCTCCTATTGAGTCTATTCCGGTTGTTAATGAGTTTCTAGATGTCTTCCCAGAAGACCTTCCCGGTGTCCCTCCCGAAAGGGAGATAGATCTTGGTATAGACCTCCTTCCCGATACTCAACCTATTTCTATCCCCCCTTACCGTATGGCCCCGGCGGAGTTGAAAGAGTTGAAAGAGCAATTAAAAGATTTGTTAGAGAAGGGGTTTATTAGACCTAGTCATTCTCCCTGGGGTGCTCCGGTTTTGTTTGTGAAGAAGAAAGATGGGTCTCTTAGAATGTGTATTGATTATCGACAACTTAATAGGGTCACCGTCAAGAATAGGTATCCTCTTCCAAGGATTGACGATTTATTTGACCAATTGCATGGGGCTAGTCACTTCTCTAAGATTGATCTTCGGTCAGGGTATCATCAAGTGAAGGTGAGGGAGTGTGATATTCTCAAGACGGCCTTTCGTACTAGGTATGGGCACTATGAGTTTGTGGTGATGTCTTTCGGGTTGACTAATGCTCCGGCTCTCTTTATGGATTTGATGAATAGGGTTTTCAAACCCTACCTTGATTCTTTTGTGGTGGTGTTTATAGATGACATCTTGATCTATTCTCGGGGTGAGGAAGAGCACAAGGGTCACTTGAGGGTTGTACTCCAAAGATTGAGGGAAGAGAAGTTGTACGCTAAATATGAAAAGTGTGAGTTTTGGTTGAAGGAAGTTGCTTTCCTAGGCCATGTGGTGTCGGGGGATGGTATTAAGGTGGATCCTAAGAAGACCGATGTTATTAGGAATTGGCCTAGACCTTTGACCCCGTCGGATATAAGGAGTTTCTTGGGTTTAGCGGGTTATTATAGGAGATTTGTGGAAGGGTTTTCTTCTCTTGCTTCTCCTATGACTAAGTTGACTCAAAAGAAGGCTAAATTTGTGTGGTCGGATGAGTGTGAGGAAAGCTTCCAAACTTTGAAAGAAAGGCTTGTGTCCGCTCCTATTTTGTCACTTCCGGATGGGTTAGAAGGTTTTGTTGTTTATTGTGATGCTTCCCGTATTGGTTTGGGTTGTGTGTTGATGCAAAGTGGTAAGGTTATAGCCTATGCTTCTAGGCAACTTAAGGTTCATGAAAAAAATTACCCAACCCATGATCTTGAATTGGCCGCCGTGGTTTTTGCTTTAAAGATTTGGCGTCATTATTTGTATGGGGTGCATGTTGATATCTTCACCGACCATAAGAATCTCCAATATGTGTTCACGCAAAAAGATCTTAACTTGAGACAAAGGAGGTGGTTAGAATTCCTTAAGGATTATGATATGAGTGTTCACTATCATCCGGGGAAAGCTAATGTGGTGGCGGATGCATTGAGTAGAGTGTCCATGGGTAGCTTGGCTCATGTGGAGGAAGGTAGTAAAGAGTTGGCTAAGGAGGTCCATCGGTTGGCCAAATTGGGAGTTAGGTTAGAAGGGGTGGATAGTGGAGGAGTAGTTGTTGTTGATGGTTCAAGGTCTTCCTTGGTTGATGAGGTGATAGTCAAGCAAGATCTTGATCCTTCTTTGGTAGAATTAAAGGCTTCGGTGAGTAGTGGTAAGGTGGAGGTTTTCTCCCAAGGGGGAGATGGTGCCCTTAGGTACCAAGGTAGATTATGTGTTCCTTGTGTGGATGGTGTGAGGGAAAGAATCCTTGATGAGGCTCATAATTCTTTTTATTCTATTCATCCGGGGTCAACAAAGATGTATAGAGACTTGAGGGATGTGTATTGGTGGGGCGGTATGAAGAAGGACATTGCAAAATTTGTTTCGGGTTGCCATAGTTGTCAACAAGTCAAGGCCGAACATCAAAGGCCGGGTGGCCTAACTCAAGACATTGAGATACCTACTTGGAAGTGGGAAGAAATCAACATGGATTTTGTAGTGGGCTTACCCAAGGCTAGAAGAGGCTTTGATTCGGTTTGGGTGGTGGTTGATCGGATGACAAAGTCGGCTCATTTCCTACCGGTTAAAACTACTTACGGGGCTGAAGAGTATGCCAAGTTGTACATTCATGAATTGGTAAGGTTGCATGGGATTCCTTTGTCTATCATCTCGGATCGTGGTGCCCAATTCACTTCTCACTTTTGGAAGTCATTCCAAAGGGGTCTTGGTACAAAGGTAAAGCTTAGCACGGCCTTCCACCCTCAAACGGATGGCCAAGCCGAAAGAACAATTCAAACCTTGGAGGATATGCTTAGAGCTTGTGTATTGGAGTTGAAAGGTAGTTGGGATGATCATCTTCCTTTGATTGAATTTGCATACAACAATAGTTATCATTCTAGTATCGGTATGGCTCCTTTTGAGGCACTTTATGGTAGACGGTGTAGGTCACCGGTTGGGTGGTTTGAAGTTGGAGAGGTGGCCTTGTTGGGTCCGGATCTGGTCATGGATGCTCTTGAGAAGGTAAGGATGATTAGGGAGAGGTTGAAAACAGCCCAAAGTCGTCAAAAGTCTTATGCCGATGTGAGGAGACGGGATCTTGAATTCAAAGTGGGTGATTGGGTTTATTTGAAAGTTTCTCCAATGAAAGGTGTGGTTCGTTTTGGTAAGAAGGGGAAATTAAGTCCTAGGTATGTCGGTCCTTATGAGATAATAAGAAGGGTTGGTAAAGTAGCCTATGAGTTGGGGTTGCCCAAGGAGATGGAATTAGTTCATCCGGTATTCCATGTATCGATGTTGAGGAAATGTGTTGGTGATCCTAACGCTATTGTACCTCTTGAGGTTGTGGGTGTTGTAGAAGATAATTTGACGTATGAAGAAGTCCCGGTTCAGATCTTAGATAGACAAGTTAAAAGGTTGAGGAACAAAGAAGTGGCGTCCGTTAAGGTGCTTTGGAGAAATCAACAAGTGGAGAGTGCTACTTGGGAGGCCGAAGCGGACATGCAAAGACGTTATCCTTATCTATTCAACTCCACTCAAGCCTAAGGTATTAAATCAAGTCCTTTGTACTCCATTGAGTCTTACATTTCAGCCCCTGAATCATTAATGTGCATATATGTTTAAATTGATGAGTTATGGATGCTTTACACTAAGTTTTGAAATCTTGAAGTGATGTTTAAATAAAATTTTTGCATTCATGTTGGGGCTGATATGTTCTTACTAAGTCTTGCCTTGTACGTCTCTTCCACATTCGGGGACGAATGTTCCCAAGGGGGAGATATTGAAATGACCCAAAAGGTTCTTAAAAATGTGCTTCGGAAGTTACCGGAAACTTGTTTAGCTATATCAAAAAAAATCCGTTTCGTTTTTCGAAAATCCGACTTCATATTCTTGTTTAGGGGGTCAAATTGAGTGGGAAATGGGTCTAACCCAAATTTTAGAGCAACCGTATCAAAATCCGAAATTTCCAAGTGAAGCCTTTTTCGAGGGTCTACTTTGGAGGGTCATATCTCCTAGCACACAAATAATTGGGTGGCCCATAACATATCCATGGAAAGCCCTTTGAGTTAGCTACCTAACGCACTTCGTTTCACCTCATTCGGAGTTCGGACGAAGAAGTTATGCCCATTTTCGTAAAATCTGTCCGGCAGGAAATGCAATTTCCAGTGAGCGTTTTTACTGTTCACCCGCCTCATTTTTTTTTCTAAGTGTTGGACCATTTTTCCAAAGGGCATATGTTATTTCCTATATACCATTAGTTCAATTCCCATCTCTAAAACATTTCCCAAAACACCTCTCCCATACTTAGACACATTTTCTCTCAAGTTCTCTCAAGAACCCTAATCCAAAACCTTCCTCAAGATTGAAGAGACTCTTGCTCCAAGTTCCAAGCTTCCATTGAAGACACTCTCAAGACCTTCATAAGAACTCAAGGTATGTGGTGTTGAACTCATGGGTCCTTCCACCCATAGTGCCTAGACTCTATTCTACTCACTAATTCATGGTTTAAGTTAAGATTCATAAATTAGTCTTGTTCTTTGTAATAATTTCCTGCACATTGAATTTTAAACATGAAAAGTGATTGTTTTGAGCATGTTGTGACTCTAGAACTTGAATCTAAATTTGGAATGGATGTGGAGATTTTCATGTGGTATTGTGGGTGTTAAAAGGTGTTGTTGTAGGTTGTTCACTGGTTTGGCTGCATAATTACTACCCTATTTTCCATGCTCTTTGATTCCATTACATGCCTTCAAGGTGTTTGACAAAATGTCCAACTATGGAGAATTGATGAATCGATGCTTTAAAGCTTGAGTTATGAGATGTATGGCAATCCAGAGATGTGTTGATGACAAACTAAGCTTGTGTATATGTTCATTCCATACGTGAGATTGCATTAGAGCCTAATGGGAATTTCCTATATAAAGTGTTGCATGACCATGCCCGGTCCGGGGGAAAAGAACCGGACAACCATGTGAGAGGTTTATATCTCACCACCTAGGATGCTTGGGGTGTGACCAACATCAACCATGTGAGAGGTTTATATCTCACCACCTAGGATGCTTGGGGTGTGACCAACATCAACCATGTGAGGGGTTTATACCTTGCCACCAGGGTGTCCGGGTGTGAACGGCATCCCCCATCCTAAGTTGGGGTTATAGATTGGTTGGATCATGCATACACATATGATATCTACTATTAGTATAGATTTACTTAAACATGTTTTGACTTCACTTTGATCATGCATCCTCATATTGTTATTCATAATGCCTATGAAACTATTTCTTGTATTTCGATTGTGTCCTTGTCTATTGTTGTGTTGCACCCCGCATACTTAGTACATTCCAAGTACTAACGCATATTTTGCCTACATGATGTCACCATGTAGGGACCGGAGCTACTCTTGATCCTTCTCTCCATTCACGTGGCTAGTACGGTGCTTATCCGAGTTTGTTGGTGAGTCCTCAATGATTCGAGGGCTATGTTATGTTTCCTACTCCTATGTTTTGAGACTTTAGCTTGCAATTGTATTTTGACTATGAGGGGAGCCGGTAGTATGTCATGGCCCCCGTCCTATCTATGTATGTAGAGGTGTGCGTTGGACAAGTATTTTGTAAATGAGCTTGACTCTTGTTCTATGATGTCATTTTGAAATGGTTTGCCCTTAGTCCCTATTTCCCGTTAATTAATGTTGATTGTACTTCCGCGACCGATGAAGTGTGATGACAAGTTTGAGAGGCTTGTTTGGGGTTCCTTCGGGTTCCTCATTCGCCATGTCACGTCTTGGCCCTAGGCTTGGGTTGTGACAGAATTGACTTTGTGTAATGCTTGCTTATGAGTTTTAAGATGCCATGTGTGTATGTTGTGACTAGGAGAAGGTCGTTCCTCCTTGAACATAACTAAACATGGTAATGACGTGTATGGTCTTGATAGTATGATGATTAAATGAAAAGACTATTAGATGATCTATAATCCTCATGTTAGGGTGCAACTAGTATGAATTGCTTAATTGCCTCATGAGTGGAAATGTTGATCATGTGTATGTGTGCACTTGAAAGCCATTGCATAATGGACCCTATGATGATATAAAAGGGGTAAATATCATGTCATGCTTAGGATAAGGTAGTTCCTCCTATGAACATGAGAAAGGCCTATGTGGTTGATGCATTATGAGTTGGTGGATAAGGTTTCAACTTGCTGGTAGTGCATGAGTTGATTTAGAGTGCATGCTTAAATGATTTCTTATGATAAGTTGCATAACGTGCTTTAATGAGATAGTTGCATGTTGTGTTTCTTTGGTGTTTGAAATGAGAATGATGATTATGACATGATTTCTTTGTATGTGCATATTTTTGTGAAAATTCATGCTTAAGTTGTATTTTGAGTTTTCGCGAACCTTATTTCTCATGGTGGAAATTGCACCCACAGATGTTATGTGATGTTGACTTCATGAGAGTTGTAATGAGCATGCTTGATGTTGTCTTGTTAAAGAAATGTCTTGTTGATTGCTTAATATATATGTTGATGCTCAGTGAATATGGAGAAGGTAGTTCCTTCTATACTTATGACAAGTAAAGAGTTTTAAGCATAGTGATGATTTACAGAAGGAAGTTCCTCTTATGAAAAGGGAAATAATAAAGTTGATGCATAAGGAGTTGGTAGATGTGCTGCTACTTTCTTGAATTGCACAAAGTTGTTTTGAGCCTTTTATGTGGAGTTGATGTTCCTCCTTGATGTGTGCTCTTATGTTGATGTTGTATGTTGTGTATTGTGAGCTGCTAGTTGGGTCATTGAGTCCTCAGAAGTGTTTAAAGTGTCATTCGAGGACGAATGTTCTTAAGTGGGGGATATTGTAACAACCCTCAAAATGAAGTAGGAAAAAGTAGAGCCTCACATGATTTTTATGTGTTATAACTTGTTAAAATAATGAACTATAACCTTTTTTTTAAAGAGTTTGGAAGTCAAACGTCAAGGGATGACCAAGACGTTCGGAAACTAGTCTTTTACGTATTGGTGTGTTCTAGTATGTTGTTCATGTTTGGAATCTAAAATCAGTGGAGGGGACCCTAGTGTTTTAATGAATGTTTTTAGGGTCAAAACATTCGGATACGACACCTCGGGGGCCACCCTAAGGGTCCCCGAGGAGGACCCCAACCTTGGCCAAGCAAGCTACCAAGGCAGCTTGAAGTTGTGCTTGGAGGGAGCATGTCCGCGTCCCAGACTGGCTCCACCAAGGGCCAAAAGTTTGGTCCACATCACGAACATGTGCAGACTCTACTGTCTCGAATTTAATTTCCAGAAAACTTGTGGGAACACCTCCGCGTCGCGAACTTGTTTCCCGATGAAATCTGCAAAAATAAAACTCAAGTTTGACTTGTTTAGAAAGGTCCAACTAAGTGAAGGATAGTTTGGGTACTTTGGGGAATTATTATAAACGGTTATTCTACCTATTTTAGGGTATTTTAAGTTGGTTAAAACCCCAAAACCTAAAATTAGACCCCATTCTTCAAATTGACGCGTCCCTCTCAAAATAGATTCTCTAAAAAAAACTCCATTGAAGACCTTGATGAAGCTCAAGCTAGAAGATGGGTTTTCAACTGATTTCTTCTTCAATTTCATGGGTCTTCAATAATTAAGGTATGGTGACTCTGGATTCTTGAATAACCTCTCATTCAAGGTTCTAGTAAAGATTTTCAAAAGTGATTCAAAGACCAAAATTCCCAATTTTCAATCTAAACATGGGTTCCTTGTCAAATGATTTTCTAAATCATTCTATTGATGAATTAATGTGGAATTAATGTTTTTAAGACAATTTTCAAAGGATTTCTTGAAGAACCCATTATCCCCAAATTCTCGAAAATTGGCCTATGATGTGGGTCTTTGTGAATATGATCTCTATTGGTGAAATTATGTTTAGATTAGATTGTATTGATGTTTCTTATGATTATCTATACTTATTCATGTTGAATTGTTGGTATATTGATGAGTTGAGGATTATGGCCTTATGGGCAAAGTTATGGGTTGATCCCTTTGTTTATGGAATTGTACTTAGACTATGTTTATGATATTGAATTACATTGTTGATTCCTATTTCTACCTATCTCAATTGATTATGAATTGTTGAGGATTGATCCATGGTGATCATGGCTTGGAGAATTGGAAAGTTGACCTAACTTCTAGTCTATAGTATGAGAATTGATGTTGTGTGGTTTGATCCACTTATGGTGGAGGTGTTCACTTCTTGTCTATATATGCATGTTGAGAGCATGGCCTTGAAAGCAATAGATGTGAAGTGAATTGATGATTACGATGCATATCTTTATGAAGTTATGCTATGAAGGTTATATATGAAATCCTCAATGCTAGCATGATGTTTAAAGTGTGTTGATGATGAGGAGTATAATGTTAATGATAATGTTAGGGATAAGGTGTGGTCTACATGATTGATTATGTTAGGTACTATTGTGGAATGACCCCTACCTATATGACCCCTATATGAATGTTTGATCATATACATGTTAGGAGTACCTATTCAATGTTGAATGTGTCCTTGTCTCCTATGATGGAGTGTGGGTATGTGGTCTGGAATCCCTAAGGGCTTTATATGTGAATTGCTCATGAATTGGGGACATTGTGAATGTGTTGTGATCCCTTTAAGAGAAGAACACTCAATATCAATGTTGTTGGTAATATGTCACTATGAGGACTAATATGCGCGCACACACACTCTACATGTATAGCTATGAATATGATGTGTTATGGTGTCTATTGAAAGGTTAACTCTTATATGCACTCTTACATCTTATTATGAATGCAAAGTGTATGATTAGCAAGGTATGAATATGTGTTGTTTAAAGGTGTTTATGTGAAAGGCTTTCTCACATATGTACACACACATGAATGAATGAATAAGGTTTATGATAATCTAGTGAAAGTGAGTCTCTTGAAAGGTTTCCTTAATTGTACTCTAAACTAGACTATGTTATGAATATGGTATGATTATGTGAAAGGTCATTCTCACATAATGTAGGTTCTACGATGAAATGTCATTCTCATCTTAGAAACCTTTGAACTATATGATATGAGGGATTAAATCCCTAAAGCCTACTTTATGAACTAATGTTAAATAAATGCTTAAAGTTATGAACTAAATGGGTTATGACTAATGATGTAGTAAAGGAATGAGTCCTTATATGATGTTATGAAGTATGCTGATCTTATGTCTAATGTTAAATGAAGATGTTATGACTTGTTGAATATGATGTGCCTAGTCTATGGTGGCTTCCTAGGAACACTTGGTCGGAGTAGTATTATGGGATGCTACTTGCACATTGCACTAGTGTGACTTGGGGGCTGTCTTAGGTGATGGTGCCTATGTGAAGACTATGTCTTATGATGTGCTTATGACTCTATGAATATATGTGGTTGGATTGATGAAGGCTATATGTAAGTTCACCTTTGGTAACCTTAAGGCAATACATTGCACCAAGTATTCCCTAAGGGTTGCTTGAGGAAATGAGGTAAGATAAAGAGGAAGGTAATGTATTGTATGCATTGAATGTGCCTAAAATGTTATAAGTGGCTCTATGTGCTATTATGAATGGTTTCCGTGTGTATGATGATGTATGTGATTTATATTGTTCCTATGTACTAAATGTTCTTGAAGTTTCTCTAAAAAGGCATGATGCATGGTTTCCAACTAAATGTCCTTTTAAGAGCACGTTTTTCATGGTTATCATACTTAGTGCATTCTTGTACTAACACCATTCTTCTTCTTCTTTTTACACCAAGTGTAGGTGATGGTGACTAAAGGGCCTTCCCTAGAAGTGATGAGCTTGACTTACTATTCCCAAGTTCGGATGTGTCCTTAAAGAATCAAGGACCTTTATGTTAAACAGTTTCCTTAAGTTCTATGTACTAGATAGTAGTTTCTTTTGTATTGTAAGGGTTGTGTCCCTCTTGTGTTGTAGTCATGTTTTAACATGGCTATCTTGAGACGTAGTACTCCAATTTTTGTATTAAAGGTTTAATGAGGTGACTTTTATGTCTTGTGTTATATTATGAAAACTTTTTAAATTTTCTGCTATTTTTCTATAATAAATGCTATGACGAATGCTAAGGGCTTGTATAAGACCTCCGAGAGGTCGAATACGCCGGTAACGACTAGGGGGTGCTCTCGGGTCGTTATATTTAAGTAGAAAGTCTCATATCATAAAAGAGAAGTTGAAACATAATTGTGGAATCTTAACTATGTCTTGTCAAACCTTCTAAATCAACATGAAAGTTGTTGGGACATATACACCACGTACAAAGTCTCAAAGTAAATGACAAAATCACTAAAAGTCTTCATGGTCTTTCCCTCGAAGTATGATGACTCACCAATCCAATAGTGATAGTAGTCCAAGCTAGCCACGAGCAGGAGGAGAAGAAGTTTCGAACCCTTTATTATGAGACAATGTAGACACAAATATGCATTAGTACATGGAATGTACTAACTATAGGCAAATGCATGAAAATATAAATGTGACCATATGAGGACGTTAAGCATGATATGAATGACAAAGCTAAAAACATATTAAAACCATTAAAGAAGAATCATAAATCATGAGCATTGTCAATGCATACTTAAAATCATTTGAAAGCTTTCATAAAAACCTTTGAATGTAACATAATTCATTTTGTGGGATGTTTACCATTAACCGACATAAACCACGTGAGCTATCACGTGAAATCTTGTGTCTTGCTCCCACACCAAAAAGATATGTCCTACTTGCTAAGGTAAGGACCATAAACTTCTAGCTTAGGTGGATCCACTTGTTATGTCTTTCTAAGACAGATCCTATTGGGGCACGTAGTTAGCAACAAAGAGATTGATAGTAGAGACTCGACCTCTTATAATGGGAGAGTCTCCATCTCAACGTTATCTCAGTGCTAAGTAAAATCCCAATGGAATTAATCATAAACATATTCATATCATCATACTTGGAAAGGCACAATTAAACTATCAATCCAAACTTAAGTCATCATAGAGTAGCTCTTTTAAACCATGATTCATACATATGTGAGAAAACCTTCACAAATCATGATTTCATAGGTAAGTGAGAAAACCTTTCCCAATTAATTGATACCCATCTCATAAGGATGCTTAATTCATAAACATCATTTTCATAAAATATACAGTCTTAATAAATTATACTTCAATAATTCATAAGCTTCTTTAATAAATTCATCATCATAATTAAGTAAAAAACATGAATATATAGGAAATCAATTGGAAATCATGTAGTTTAATCAAAACAAGCATATGAAGATTGAGATTGGATAATTAAATCAAATCAAATAAGACTCATGGATATTGCATGAACCCTAATCAAATTAGGTGAAATTGAATTGGAAACTTGGAAATCTTATGCTTACCAATGGATGAATGAAATATATTGGTGAATTCGCACATACCTTGATGATCAAATGTAACACTTCATATTCGAGAAAGGGCAACATTTCAGTTTTCAGAAGTTCTTGGTGCCATCTGACGGAGGCCATCCACGACTCATAGACTGAGCCACAGACTGTAGGTTTGGTCCGTGGATTGGCCACCCAAATAGGTTCAGAGGACCACGAACCACGACATGGACCAACGAACTGTCGTTGGGTCCACGGTCCATGGATTGAGGTCTGTGGATCATGGCCTCTAATTCCAGTTTCTGATGAAGACGACAGATGTGCAGGACAAACCGTCGGTCAAACCACGGTCTGTCGATCAAGGCTAGTAGGTCGAAGGTTGACATTTATTCTAGGGGCAGTTGGGTCTTTTCCTAATTAGTCTTGCCTAATACTATGTTGTTTAACCCTTCATCAAAACCCCTATATAAGTTTTTTAACTCAAAAATTTCCCAATTGAAAATCATTCTCTCAAATTTACAAAAGAAGAACTAGTCTTCCTCTCAAATATTTTTGTTTCTAGAAAACTTGAAGAAGAAGGGTCCAAGCTAGGGTTTGCAAGTCCATTCTCCAATTCCTCCATTGAAGCTAAGAAATTGACATTGAGGTATGATAGTTTTCATCCATGGATTCCTTCGATTCACGAAGTTCCCAAATTATCCTATTTTCAAAGTTAGAAATCCGCAATGGAGTTAGGGTTTTTCTTCTATATTATGTGTTCTCTTGATTATTGATTTAATTGATGGAATTATGATCTCTTATGCATGAATTGATGAAATTCTATGGTTTTATGATGATTTCCCATGAACCCAAGTAATTCCCATGTTTTTTCAAATTATAATGATATGATGTGGGTTTTGGATTATGAATGAAGAGTTTATGAAATTAACCATGTTCTTATGAAATTTATGTAAATGTTTTAAGGATGCTTTGAGAGTGAAGTATAAATGATAAGGTTGTTGTTGTGTTGTTGAAAGGATTTTCTCGTATACACATGAAAGCATGACTGTAAAAGGTTTTCTCACATAGTAAGGGTTCTAAGGTTGAAATGTCTTCTCACCTAAATGAATCAAAGACAAAGAGCTATCCCAATGAAACCTAGCTTGAATTGGTTATTGAAAGATACCTTTCCATGGATGACATATGACTTAGCTTGGATGGGTAAGATGATGTGCCCTTCCATGAATGATAAGAACAAGTATGAAATGACTATTCTGTGGGATTTATGCTTATCACCGAGAGGATATTAAGATGGAAGCTCTCCCGTTAGGAGAGACTGGGATTCTAGAAGCAATCTCTTTATCCCATACCTATGCACCCTCATAGGATGACTGTCTAGATAGACATTAGCTAGTGGATCCACCTAAGCTAGAAGTTCATGGTCCTTACCTTGGCAAGTAGGGCAACCCTTTTCGGTGTGGAAGATGATAAATGCTCAACTACACCTCATCCAATACTAGGTGTAGGCGATCACAATCTAGTGTAAACTCAACAAAGAGTTGGGGTCGATCCCACAAGGAGTGATACAAATTAAAATTCAGTTATGAAGTTATAAACGTGTCTAATCAATTATAGGAATAGAAATTATCGAAATCATTGAAATAAATCAAAGGGGTTGACAACAAGTGTTAAATGTGGGGTTAAGGTTTGTCAATTATCAACTAAGAAAAACAGAGGAGTAATCTAGTAGATAAGTGATACTTGGGGATGTGATCGATTAAAGGCAAATTTTACTATATGGGTAATTGTAATTTACTAACAATTGCTGAATCATAGTGGATAGGCTAGACTATAGATGCAATAGCATTCTCTCGAACAACTATTACGATTCAAGCGAGTTTTCTCGAACCTCGACAAATATAACACTATAAGCAGCCTATTACCTCAATTTATCTACTCTCTCAAGCTAGATAGGTAGGATCAAGTTAAGATTCACTCTCTCGAGCTGAACCCACAACAACCCAATCACTAAAATCATCAATCGATAATCTTAGTTCTAAAACCTCTTTCTCAAGCAACCCCAGAACACTAAGTTAGAACTGCATTTACAACTACAATTCATGGGTTAATACACATATATCAATTAAACTCACTTCAAATCAGCATTTAAAATCAGTAAACAACAATACCCATAAGCTAATTAGAGCAAATAATCACACCCCTAAGAATGGGGGTTTAGCCACACATCATAAAAAGGAAGAAATCAATACCAATTCATTCAACATAATCTGGGTAATGTAATTCACGTCTTTAAAATGATCCAAGATGCTCAATATTGAAAACCCTACTCAAAATCTACTAAAAAACTCCTTAAACTAAGTAAAACAAAGTCTCCAACGAAAGCTCAAAGTTCTATAATGTACAAATTACTCAGGAAATGACTGGATTCCTTTTTCTGCCTTTTGAAATTCAATTTATACGTTCTTAAATTTTGGCCTTCGGGGTCACTCAACAAAGTTAGTCGAGCATCGCTGACCAGGTCAGCAATGCGCCAAGTGACGCATTTCCTCGCCGTCTTGCTTTGCCTCTTTAACCTCAGAGTTTTGTGACTTTAAGTGATCAGGATCGAAGTCGTTGATCCATTCGGTGGTCCACTGACTGTCCATTTCCATCGCCAAGTTGGTTTCTCCCCAAGGTTGGCAGTCTGGTACTTTAGGCGAGCTAAAGTGCCACTCGACGAGTCATCGAGTGGCTTTAGCGATTCTCAACTTTTATTATCTTCATCCTGTTTCATCATTTTTGGTCCTTTTTGCCCGGTATTGTTCTTGCCTTGCTCTTTAGCCTTTATATCTGCAAATTATCATTAAAACATCAGTTTAGAGCACAAAATAGGTATCGAGGACATTAAAAATATGAATAACAAGCCTCAAATGAGTCGAAATCCTAGACTCATCAACAACCCCAACTTAAACTTTTGCTCGTCCTCAAGTAAAACACAAGATCAATCAGTTCAATAAGGATGTTTACAAACAGTGCCACTCAAGACTCAAAACAAATAACCATAAGAGGTTCAAACTACACATACAATGTTCAATTGTGCACCCTAGGTTTCAAACTGTGACTAACCATCATCAAACAGAACTCAAACACACAATGCTTGCTTCAAATGCAAGTTCAAGCTCAACAAAAACATTTGAATGCCCTCACACCAAGAATGATTCAACGGTCACACAAAGATTATCAACAAAATATAATTTTGGAATCAAATACAACTCTCAAACTCCCAAAGATGAAGACATGCATGACTCTACCCATAGGTTTGCCCTTATTTTCCAATCAACATAATTTTTAGTTCACTCAAGATCACAAAGGTCTTTAAAGGCTTGTATTGGGGTTGAGTGTAAAGGTATGATCATTTTTATTTAGTGACTTCTTCCTTCATGAAGTATGGCCTGCAATTCATTTTTTCTCATTATCTTTCATACTCTATGATGTTCACAATCCACCTTGTTGTTTATTTAAGCATGATGCATTGGATGCCCATTTCTTTTGCCCCTTTCACAAGCTTTATTTCACAAACTCTTCTCTTTTTCAATCTTTTTTTTTCTATTTTCACACTTTTTTTTACATGGAGGGGTTCCATCTTTTTCAGTATGATCCTTCAAAGGCAGCTTTTTCACATTCCTTGATTTTCCTTCTTTTTCACCACAACCCAACTTAGGATTTTGGCCTAAGTAATGAGTCCACAAATTGAACTCATTTAGGGCTATATTTTGATAGAATTAGTGTCCTCAAATGTATATTTTATCTCAATATCTGCTGAAAACCCTTAAGTTTAAGGTATTTGGAGTTTAAGGGAAAACATGGACACTACTTAGCAAAAAGGAACAAAAGCAGCTGAAAGAATGAAGAAATGAAGATCTGAGAATCATCGAACCCATTCGGTGAGTCACCAAAGGGTCTTATCCTCGCCTTTTGTTCCAGTGTGCTGAGCCCTGAATGAACGGATCAAATTGGCTGTGAAAAGGAGCATTCGGTGAATCACCGATAAGTTCTACGAAGCTGTACTATGTTGTCCAATGATCCAAAACATGACGATGCTGAAGGTTAACGCAAGACGGCGATGAAACCTACCAAAAGGCGGATCGCCAAGTTGATCGGTGATCTCGACTAATGTCGCCGAGTGATCCGCTGCAGCACAAATCTTTAAAAACTATAAATACTAGTTTAATATCAGATTTTTAATATCGAATTTTACATCAGATTTTTAATATAGAATTTTTAAGATAGACTTTTGAGTTCTAAGTTTTGAGAGAGTTTTGAAGAACTTGAAGATTCAAAGGGTTTCAACTCCAAGAATTTGGACTTGGGTCTTGCAGATTCTTCACTTTAGACTTGTTTTAAGATTTAAATTTTCATACCCATTTGAATGCAAACTCATTTTGGTATTAGTTTCTATCTCTTTTACATGTCTAGCTAAAACCCCAATTCTTGGGGTGTGATTTTGTGAATATGGGTTAGATTATCTGTTGGGTCTTGCTTGTTGATGGTTTATTTGTTGTGTAAATGTGATTTTGTTTAGTAGTTATGGTGGAACTTAATGAAGTTGTAAACTCAAATATGATTTCACCTTTGTGTTTTTGGCTTGCTCGAGAGAGAGGTTGTAAGACTAAGACTACTAAATTGATGGCCGGTGGGAGTGGGTCGTCATGAGGTTTAGCTCGAGAGAGTGAACCCTAGTCCTTCTCCCACACACACATCTTGAGAGAGTGAGTGGGCTAAGGGGAAGGCTGTTCTTTATGTGGCAAGTGGGTGCACGAGAGGAACCCATTTGATTCGGGGTAAGTTGCTCGAGAGAGAATTTACCCCACTATAGTCTAGCCTAGTCACAGATATTCAGTAGATTTATTATCAAAATCATGTACCCAATAGTTTATTCTATCCGTAGTCCTATCACATCCCAAGAACTCTCTCCCCTTGATTAGTACTCTTTGTATTTTTGCTTACTTGTTACTAACCTCTATTGTTAATTGACACTCTTGTGTCACCCCTTAGATTTAACATGTTTATATTCGATAATGTTTTTAGCTATGACTAATTAGAACTAAATTTTATTTTTCTATTAATTCTCAAAACCACTCCCTTGAGACTCGATCCCAACCCTTGGTTGAGTTACTTTACTATTGTACGATCGTAGAAACATTGCATTGGAAATTGTGTCTTGATTACGCAAACATCAAAATGGCGCCGCTACCGAGGAGTGGTGTCACTTGAGAATTCTTATATTAGTAGAATTTTTGTTCTTCTTAGTTGTAGTTTACTTACCTAATTTTTAGTTTTGTTTTGCTTGTTTATGTGTTGAAACATGAAGAATGAGTGTGAATGATGACAATGGTCCCAAATGGACCCAGTGCTATCTTCTCTCTACCTAGAGCCCAAAGAAGGGTGGCCTTATGAAAATGATGCAAACCACTCTGAAGGACTTGAGTGAGGAGTTGCGTCGTGCCACGACATTAAATAAGGCGCTTCTTGGGAGGCAACCCAAGGTTTTACCGCTTTATTTTTTATTTAAGAAATAATAGTGTGCTATTTTTGTAGGTCGAAGTATGGAAAGTGAGTGAAAAGTGCAAATTGGCGAGCCAAAGGTCCAGTCTGCGCATCGTCGAAGAAATCGGCGACCCCGTCTTAGACCGCCATTGGACTTAAGACAACTTCAAAGTGGAGTCTGTAAAACTTGGCGTGCCCAGGAAATTATTGGCGAATCGCTGTCCTGGTCAGCGATTGCAATCTAGTTCACCATTTGGACCCCTAGTTTAACTGGAGGTCCAGTAAAACTCGGCGAATCACCGAATGGATCAGCGACCACGACTGTCACCGAATGGGCGAGAACTGGACGGTTTCTTAAAAGGCCAAAGGTTTAAAATTTCAAACTCTACACTTTCCCTCACTTTAGACCTTCACAAACTCGCACCTGTTTAGTATTTTCAATATTTCTTGCGTTTTTATTGTATTTGAGTTGTTGATTGGTGCTCGGAGTTGGAATACATTGTTGCGTACCATTTTAAAAGTATTTTAATCGGTATCTAAGGTTGGTTTTCCAAATCCTGAATTTATTTTTAGCAATTTTGTACTCATTTGCAATGATCTTATCTTAGTGATGTGTGCTGGGCCTCTCCGATCTTAATTGTTTTTGCTTATGCCTATGAAAATCTTGCTCGTAGTGTTTATATTGTTAAAATCCCATATTTTTTGTGCCTTAAAAATTGGTTAAATCTTGTGGGGTTGTGCTTGCATGTTGTTGAGTCTAGTAGGGAGAAGTCTGAGTATCCCGAAGATATGGTAAAAACCAATATTGTCATTCCACCCCAAAAAAGAGCACATGATATCACAATAAATGAAGGGGGGGTCAAATCCTCCCAAGAAAGAAAGACAAGAACCTCCACATGGAAATAAAGGCAAGAGCAAGAGGCCCAGTTCTGACAGGAATACCACTGTCATAGATCCTAATGTTCTTCGTGGACCAGGGGATTCTATGCAGCTGTGCAGGCCTTTTGGCGAAAACACCCTTGGCAGCTCCTAGTGGGTCTGGTACTGATGTTTCTTCTGAGACGACTTCGGGTACTGAGACGCAGGACCAGAGTGATGCACCGGGCACTGATGCCTAGACAGATGGAGCGACTGTGTAGATAGGACCCCATCTTTACCTCCCTCTCTGTCTTACTTTATTTCACTTTTGGATATTTTTGTTTGCATTTGAAGACACATGTTTTATTTGTGGTAGGGTGAGGCCCACCTTTTGTGATTTTGTGACTCTCTGGTTTTGTTTATATATTGGGTTGTGAGTTGAAATTGTGTTTTATACACTGTATCTTGTGAATGTTTGAGCTTGTGGCTCCATGTTTTTAAATTGCAAAATGATTTTGACCCGTCCGAAAAATTTTGCCACCTCTCGTATGTTGAATGTGGATGTTCTTTTGCAAAATTTAAGTCTCGGTTCTAATCAATACCGATGAATTAAATAGTGCTCTCAATCGAACGAACATGAATGCGCGGCTACGATCAGGCCCAATGAAGTTGCATAGATAATATGTGAACTTTTTGCATTTTGTAATGACTAGCTTAGTATCGAATTGAGTCTCTTGTTATGATCATTGTTCACTAGCGAAAGTGTGGAGTATTGTTTGACTTGTAGTGTTAATGCCTAGTGTGATGAGCTTACCTGTGAACTATGCATGATGGATCCTAGAATTTGCCCTGTTGGTCCGGTCAACTAAGTTATGCTTTCTGTTGATATGATCTTAGGCAACTTCTAAGAGTGTGAGCCAATTTGACATAGACCACTTTTATGACCTACCTTGTGAGTG
Source organism: Solanum stenotomum (assembly GCF_019186545.1). NCBI lineage: Eukaryota > Viridiplantae > Streptophyta > Magnoliopsida > Solanales > Solanaceae > Solanum > Solanum stenotomum. The sequence goes on along the minus strand of NC_064285.1, from coordinate 33,281,535 downwards.
CGTGAACCGCTTTTGAATACCCCTTGAGCCTTACTTTCCTTAGGAAGAAACTTGATGAAAACTAGACCTTTCTTTATCCATCACCCATAATCCTCATGAAGTTGTGGTTAGTTGAATAGCCAACTTAGGCCAAAAGCCTAAGTTGGGGGTGTGGTGAAAAGATAAGGGCAAGTCAAGAAGTACAAGGAAAGTCTCCTGTTACCCATGATTTTGAGAAAAAATGGAACCTCTCCATATATGAAAAAAAAGGGAGAAAGAAAAAGAAAAAGAAAAAGAATGAAAAAGAAAGTTGTGGAATAAAGTACTAAAGAAATGAGATTTCCAAACAATCCATGGAAAGTGAATAATAAGATGACTTATGAGCACTAAAGAAAATGATGAAGGAAAAGTAAATGAAGTGTTGTGAGCACCACATTTCATGAGGATGAAAGCCACTGAGCCTAAATGACCATACCTTTGCACTTAGCCCCATTACAAGCCTCAAAAGGACCTTTATGATCTTGAGTGAGCTGAAGCAAGTGTTGATTGGAAAATACGGGCAAACCTATGGGTGAAATTATGCATTGTGTTCTTCTTTGTGAGTGTGAGTGTTGCCTCTGATTCCGAAGCTTTAAACTGTGAACCATTGTGTGAATATGAAATCATTCTTTGTGTGAGGGTACTTGAACACTTTGGTTGAGCTTGAACTTGCATTTGCAGTGAGTATTGTGAGCATGAGATTCTTTGGTATTGGTGAGTCACAACTTGAATCTTTGAGTGCACATTTGATCTTTGCATAAGTAAATTAAGTCTTATGTAGCACTGTTCAAGATACCCTTTTTGAACAGCTGAACTTGAGTTTGCTTGAGGACAAGCAAAAGTTTAAGTTGGAGGTGTTGATGAGTCCACAAATTGGACTCATTTAGGGCTATATTTTGACAAAATTAGTGTCCTCAAATGCATATTTTATCTCAATATATGATGAAAACCCTTAAGTTTCAGGTATTTGGAGTTTGAGGGAAAGCATGGACACTACTTCGCAAAAAGAAACAAAAGCAGCTGAAAGAACGAATAATTAAAGATCTGAGAATCGACGAACCCATTCGGCGAGTCACCAAAAGTTCTTATCCTCGCCTTTTGTTCCAGTGTGCTGAGCCCTGAAAGAACGGATCAAATCGGCGGTGAAAAGAAGCAGCAAGCGAATCACCGAGCGATTCCGTGAAGCTGTACTATGTCGCCCAATGATCCAAAACACGACGATGCTGAAGGTTAACGCAAGACGGTGATGAAACCTACCAAAGGGCGGATCGCCGTGTTGATCGGCGATCTCGACTAATGTCGCCAAGTGATCCGCTGCAACACAAATATTTAAAAACTATAAATACTCGTTTAATATCAGATTTTTAATATTGAATTTTACAGTAGATTTTTAATATAGAATTTTTAAGATAGACTTTTGAGTTCTAAGTTTGGAGAGGGTTTTGAAGAACTTGAAGATTCAAAGGGTTTCAACTCCAAGAATTTGGACTTAGGTCTTGCGGATTCTTCACTTTTGACTTGTTTTAAGACTTAAATCTTCATACCCATTTGAATGAAAACTCATTTTGGTATAAATTTCTATCTCTTTTACATGTCTAGATAAAACCCCAATGCTTGGGGTGTATTTTGTGAATATGGGTTAGATTATCTGTTGGGTCTTGCTTGTTGATGGTTTATTTGTTGTGTAAATGTGATTTAGTTTAGTAATTGTGGTGGAACTTAGTGAAGTTGTAGTTGCAAATACGATTTCACCTTTGTGTTTTTGGCTTGCTCGAGAGAGAGGTCGTAAAACTAAGACTACTAAATTGATGGCCGGTGGGAGTGGGTCGACATGAGGTTCAGTTCGAGAGGTGAACCTTAGTCCTTCTCTCACATACTCAGCTTGAGAGAATGAGTGGGCTAAGGCGGAGGCTGTCTTTCATGCGGCTAGTGGGTGTCCAAGAGGAACCCATTTGATTCGGGGTAAGTTGCTCGAGAGTGAATTTACCCCCACTATAGTCTAGCCTAGTCACAGATATTCAACAGATTTATTATCAAAAGCATGTACCCAATAGTTTAGTCTATCCCATATTCCTATCACATCCCAAGAACTCTCTCCCCTTGATTAGTACTCTTTGCATTTTTGTTGATTTTTGCTTAGTTGTTACAAACCCCCATTGTTAATTGACACTCTGGTGTCACCCCTTAGATTTAACATGTTCATATTCGACAATATTTTTAGCTATGACTAATTAGAACTAAATTTTATTGTTCTATTAATTTTCAAAACCACTCCCTTGGGACTCGACCCCAACCCTTGGTTGAGTTACTTTACTATTGTACGATCATATACACTTGCATTGGAAGTTGTGTATTGATTATGCAAACATCACTGTGTTGGCTATTCAAATGAACTAACACTTCATGAAGGTTATATGTGATGGGAAAAATAGGTCAAAGTTGTTCAAGCTTATTCCAAAGAAAAGGATAGGCTCAAAAGGGTGCCAAGATAGATTCACACTCTCACAAGGTAGCCACAAAGAGGTTTAATATCAATTTTTGGTTCACTCTTCACAAATTGTGCCTAAGATCATTTTAATCGCTTGCTTTAATTAATCAATTGGATTACCAGGGTAAGTTCTAGGTATCATCAAGCACATCATTCAAGACAACCTCACCACACATGGCATTCGACACAATTATCAAACAAGACTCTATTATTTTCAGCTAGCGTGCAATGATCATCACAAGAGATCAGTTCAACAATCGGCTAGTCACAACGAGATGCTAGGAGTTTACATATGTCCAATGTAACTCAATTTGCCTCATCTTAGCCGCACACTCATATCGTTCAATTGAGAGAACTATTCAAGTCATCGGTATTGACCACAATCGACACTCGAAATTGCAAGAGAACGACCACTTTCAAACACATCAAGAGGTGTAATTTTTTTTAAAAAAAATCGGTTCAAAACCATTTGCAATTCAAAACAAAGGACAAACACAATGTATCAAAACCATATATATAAAAACACAAGATAAGATCCAACATTCACAAGACAAAAACAACAAATATTCACAAAATAGCCCATAAGAGGGAGGTATAGTTTTACCTCACCCTGCCAAACTAGTCTAGTAGTTGTCCTTAAATGCAAAGAAATAGAGAAATAAAACATGATAAAAACAGAAAGGGAGTAAAAAATCCTCCTGCCAGGCTAAGCCTTGGGTGAACCCTACATCTCTGTGACTCTGTCATCTTAGGCATTAGTGCCCATTGGAACAACATCATTGGCTCCACTGGAGCCCACCATCGAAGTATCCTTGAGTGATGCCTCAACCGCCGTCTAAACCATGGACCCCTCAAGGTTCTCCAGATCATTGTACATTGACGCATCACAGACACCCAACTCATCCTCATCAGTCTCAGCCTCATATTCAACTGTTGCATCCTCTCTATCAATATCTCTGGTCGTAGTAGCCGGAGAAATCTCTGAACTGGCAGGGACATTTGCACTTGGGATCTCAGAAATCTCCACCGTACCTAACAACATCGATAGGTCAGTGGACTTCAGCTCATCAAAATCCTTCCGTAGCCCAACAACATCGGCCTTCAAGGACATCACAACAATAGAATCACCTCGATCCTGCTCACAAGCCTCAACCCTCATTGTAAGGGCATCCAGTGCAAGCCTGTGGCCATCAATCAACTCCCTATCCCCTCTTATCTCAGCCCTAATCGGGCTAAGACGGCAGAAATTTCCTGCTCTATCAACTCAGGCACACCAACCTCTACCCGGGAGGCACGCCCATCAATGGAATGAGCCAGATGACCCATCTTGTACAACATGGCTCGGTGATAGGCGGTCAGGAGGCAGTACCAGCAACAACAGTAGTGGGAGGGGGTACAACAGTAGAAGGAGGTATAATAGTAGAGGGGCCAGATGTACCTGTAGACTCACTGGCCTGAGGAGGAAGTATTGCCTCAGTCGGCAACGTATCAACATCAAATACCGGGGACGTATCCACCGGCGTAGCACTTATCCTTTCAGCCTCATCCCTCATGTACTCGGCCTCATTCCATTGGATGTCAGTAGAGAAAGTGGGAGTCACTTCCACATCCGTCTTCTCATTCATAGGGACACGGGCCCGCCTGTATAGCTCAGTGATCAGCACCAGAAAGGGAAGAGAAGTCTAACTCTACTTGGCCTTCATGGCCATCTCTTGTTCAATGAGCAGACCCCAGTTTAGCTTCTCCCGATCCATGATACAACCCAAACACGCATCACTCGGATGCCGGAGGATCGACTCGTTCTGCGAAGGCATAATGGTGCTGCTAATAAACCCAAACCAGTATGTGGCAGCCATGTTCAAATCCTTTTTGTCAATCAGCACACCTACCTCAATCCACCTCGGTGTCACATCAGAGATCATAGGTGCTAGCCAACCTTTTAAATCAGCGAGGGTCTTTTTCTATATCATGTCAATGTAATAGTGCATGAAGTTCATTGTAGATCCGAGCGCCTCATTTATATCTGAGCTGCTGCACTTCACCTTCTTCCCCCAAACTACTACAAAGTCAACTGGCTTGCATGCGCTGGCCTTTTTCTTTCCCTTCGGCACCAACTCCCCATATGCAGAGTAAAACTCCCGAACCCAAGTAGAAATGTAAGGGCCTAGAAGGTGCTCCACACTTCTAGGTACCGCGGTCTACCACACCATTAGCAGACAACCTCTTCTCTTCAAGAATGGTCCTCAAACCCTCGGCCTTTAGTCTGTTAAGAGACTGGGGTGGAGGAACCTGGATAAGAGGTGGAGCCTTCACTGCTACCTGAGTTAGAGCTGGAGGCGTAGGAAGCACCAGGATCCTAGACGGATCATTCATTGACTTGGAGCATAGCTCCACTCACCTAGCCTGTAGAAGCTGGTAATCCTCTAGCTCAAAGACGGAGGCCAGAGAACTGCCCTCAGAGTGGCCCTCACTCTTAGAAGTGGTAAGGTGAGTGGCATAAACACCCTCACTGTCGGGGCTCCCCTCCGATGGTGTGGGTTGTACAGGGCCTTTACCCTTGCCCTTTCCCCCTTTTGGAGGAAGTTTAGATACTGTGGCTCGGAAGGCTGCAACCTTTTAATTAATGACTATCCCTCTAGCCCATTTTCGAGACGGTTGATTTCTTCGTGCGACTTTAGGTCTAGCCATACATGCAAAACAATGTTGAAACTGTTAGACTTAGTTCAGAAAAATCAAAGTGTAATAGTTACAGGAAGACTCGCCGAACCATTCGGTGAGTCGCCGACCCCATTCGGTGAGTTGCCGACCCCATTCGGCGAGCCAAATTGGGCTCGCCAACCATATTCAGTGAGCCAAATCGGACTCGCTGAATGTTACAGAGTAAAATCAGTAAAAATTCAACATAGGTCGGCGATCTTCAGGGCCTTATAGTGTAGCTCGCCGAATGTTACAGAACAATTTCAGGAATTTGGGGGGCAGAAGGGCAGTCAGAAAGGACTTTCGGTGAGTCGCTGAGTGAACTTAGTGAGCTCAAGCATATCGCCAAAAGTTACAAAGCTTAGACCTCAAACATGGAGAATTAAAAGGCGATTGAGGGGTCTTTAGGCGAACCGCCGAAAAACAAAATTAAACTATTATTCTATACAAATAGGCTCAGACCTATACTACCCATGCCCATGAGGTACTTAAACTTCCCCCGATTTGGCAAAATTGGTTAATTGGCGTCTTTTGCCCTTAAGAATGACATCAACCACTCTATTATTGGGTAAAATCCGACAATTGACACAATTCGGGGTTACTCAGACTTCACCCCCACTAGACCCACAATAAATTCAACACAACCCAACATGTTTAACATGCAAAAATGTGGGATTTCACATTTTAAGGCCAATTACCATCAATTTAAACTAAATACGGGCAAGCATTAACGCCACACATTAAACAAATCATAATTATGCACAGAGAACAACGACACGATGATCATGCATTCGATTTCACTAAAATGTAAAGACGGGGTTTGGAAAACCAACCTTCGATGCAGAAAATTTGAAAAGCTAGCTAGGTTAGCAACTAATCCAAAAATCCTCCCCGAGTTATCGATCCCACACAACAAGCAAGTAAAATAGTATGAGAGTAAGAAAACATGCGGTTGTGAAAGTTTGGAAGTCGAAAAATATGAAAATGAGGGAGATCTTTGAATTTAAAACGGTTTTGCCTTGTTGACTCTTCAGTTCGCGCGCCAGTCGACGGTCATAACTTACGTCACCGACCCATTCGCCGATGCACCTAGTAGAACTTTAGCTCACCGAGTTTTACAGAACCTCCAGCAAGCTAAGTGGTTAAAATGGTGGTCCAAGTTGGGCTCGCCGACCTGTTTGACGAAACGCCGACCGGACCATTAGCTCGCCTAACAACCCATTTTCCCAAAACGTCAAATTTTCAACCTACACATTCAATACCCATTATTCAAACAACAGTGATAAGAGCATAAAAGCTTGGGTTGCTACCCAAGAAGCGCCCTATTTAACATCATGGCCCGACGTGGATACGCTTTCAAGGTTCTTTTTTCGGATTAGCCAAGGTATCACTTGGTAGACCCCCTTTTGGCCTTAGGTTCAAATGAGATGAGATTTAACCCATTTGCGTTTCTAGTTGTTTGAGGGACATTGAGTGAGAGGTGACCGTCTGATTAAGTGTTGAGACCTCCTCTTTCATTTCCTTAAGCACCTTGTCCGACCTTTCCACTTTATTGAAAATGCGTGCAAGCATATCTTTCATGTGAAAGTTCTCTGGATCAGCCCTTTGCTCTTTTGGCTTTTGACGCTCATGGGGAGGACCCTATTTTTCCTTTCCTTCCAATTAGTCCCACGGTCACGTCATTCCCTGTCACCGTCTCTTTATCCATCATCTCGCTCTCTATTCCAACCTTGATTCCCGCCCAGCCTTGGATAGCTCAAACGGAAACGTCCTTCTTGATTTGCAAGAAAATTCACTACCTCATTATATAGAGCCTCAAAGTGTCCATCCTCGGGGTTTACTCCACTAATACTAACAACATTCACATTTTTTGACTAAGAAAAATAGAGGAGTAATCAAGTAGATAAGGGATACTTGGGGATGTGATCGATTAAAGGCTAATTTCGCTATATGGGTAATTGTAATTTATAACAATTGTTGAATCTTAGTGGATAGGCTAGACTATTGATGCAATATCTTTCTCTTGAACAAATTTTACGATTCAAACGAGTTTTTTCAAACCTCGACAACAATGACACTATAAGCAGCCTAATACCTCAATTATCTACTCTATTGAGCTAGATAGGTAGGATCGAGTTAAGATTCACTCTCTTGAGCTGAACCCACAACAACCCAATCACTAAAATCATCAATCGATAACCTTAGTTCTAAAATCTCTTTCTCAAGCAAGCCCAAAACACTAAATTAGAATTGCACTTGCAACTACAATTCATGGGTTAATACACAACTATCAATCAAATCACTTAAAATCAGCGTTTAAATCAGTAAAAAATAATACCCATAAGCTAATTAGAGCAAATAATCGCATGATCACACCCCCAAGAATGGGGGTTTTATCCACACATCGTTAAAAGGAAGAATTCAACACCAATTACGTTCTCCACAATCTGGGTATTGCAATCCACGTCTTTACAATGATCCCAAATGCTCAATATCGAAAACCCAACTTAAAATCTACTAGAAAACTCCTTAAACTAAGTAAAACAAAGTCTCCAACCAAAGCTCAAACTTCTAAAATGTAGAAATTACTCAGGAAATGTTTAGATTCCTTTTTCTGATTTTTGAAATTCAATTTATACGTTCTCAAATTTTTGCCTTCGGGGTCACTCGGCGAAGTTAGTGGAGCATCGCCGACCAGGTCGGCGATGTGCTAAGTGACACGTTTCCTCATCGTTTTTCTTTGCCTCTTTAACCTCAGAGTTTTGTGACTTTAAACGATAAGGATCGAAGTCGTCGATCCATTTGGTGGTACACCGACTGTCCATTTACATCACCAAGTTTGTTCCTCCCCAAGGCTGGTAGTCTGGAACTTTAGGTGAGCTGAAGTGCCACTCGGTGAGTCACCGAGTGGCTTTGGCGATTCTCAGCTTTTACTATCTTCATCCTTTTCATTTTTTTCGCTCCTTTTTGCTCGATATTATCCTTGCCTTGCTCTTTAGCCTTTATATCTGTAAATTATCATTAAAACATCAGTTTAGAGCACACAATTTGCATTGAGGACATTAAAACTATGAATAACAAGCCCCAAATGAGTCGAAATCCCAGACTCATTAGACATACCGAGGGATCATCTCATAGCTCACATGGTTTTTATGTCGGTAAAGGCAACTTCACACAAAAATAATGAACTAAGGTTACTTCAAGAAGTATCTCACATGTGTTCAAAGGTCTTAAAGATATTAGCTTGCATTGACTATGTTTTATGACTCATGTTTTCTAACCCTTTTTATATCAGGTTTTAGTTTGGTCGTTGCATGTAGGGGTGGCAGGGGGACCGGGTCGGCCCGCCCCGGCCCGCGACCGGTCCGAGAACCAGCCCGCCGGACCCGGTCCCGTTTGAATATGGGGGGATGGGTCTTTCGGGATTAGGGGACCGGTACCGGTCTAGTTCACCTGTTGGTCCCGGTCGACCCGGCCCGGATGAACCGACCGGTTCGCGGGATCCCCTAACAAATTTTTTTTTTTTT
>NC_064285.1:33224115-33269277 GCF_019186545.1 Solanum stenotomum | reverse complement strand
GTGGGACGGGATGGGACTTATTTTTGTCCCCCCAATCCCGGTCCCCCCAAAATCCCCCCAGAACCGTCCCCCGTCCCGTCCCGTCCCCCTTCGTCCCGTCCCCCAGTCTCCGTCCCCGTCCCCTTGCCAGCCTTAGTTGCATGCCATGAAATGTCCTTTTTTAGCATGTTTTAAATGTTTATATGCATGACTATCATACTTGGTACATATTTATACTAACACATACTCTTGCCTACATTTACCCAAATGTAGGGTTCTATAGTTAGGGTTCTTAGTTTCGTGGCTAGAGGTTGACTTGGGAGATTTCCGAGCTTTGGTGAGTCCTCATGCTTCGAGGATGGAGTTTCATTGTTTCAATTTCTTTCCTTTTTTTAATTTCAGTTTTGTACATGATGTATGGGCTAGGCCCAATTTCATTCTATTGTATTAGATGACTATTAAGACAAAATGTTTAGACTTCCGCTTTACTTTTATAAAACTTTCGGGACTCAAAATGTATTTATTTATCTCTTTGTCTATTTCTTATGTTATGAATGCTAAGTGGCTTGTATGGGGCCTCTCAGGGTCCTATACGCCATGTTACGCCTAAGGGGTACCTTGGGTCGTGACATCAAACCCCAAAAGCAATAGAGGATAAAGGATATTTGAAGCTTGAAACCTAGATTTCCTTCCTTGAAGCTTGAGAGGATTTGGAGGGGATGAATGTGGATGGGTTTTGGGAATTTGAGAGAGTGAGAGGGTTTGGGTAGATTTATGAGAAAAAAGGTAGTTATAGGACTTAGAAATAAGGACAAAACAACATAGTATAGGTATTCAAAGCATAGGAATAGACCCAAATACCTTTAATAAATAATTGTCGAACAGTCCTACGGGTTGGACCTGTGGTCCGTAGATCTTTTACGGCCCATACTGGTCAACCGTAGAACCAACTTTAGAAACCCACAAATTCAGTCAATTCACATGAGACCTTCATATGGTCCTTCATTTCTTCTACGGTCTGTAGACCCCATTCGTAGACTACAAGTTCAAGTCCAAAATTTCACTAAGTCTAGATCCTTTCTACATGTGCTTTCTATATGACCTATCAAATCCTTCCGTAGGTCTGAGGTCTTAAGTTAATTCCCTGAATCCTTTTTACAAAAGCCATCTAAGGCTTGTCCAAATTTCTACGATTCTTCCTATTCACTTAAAGGTCAAACTTCAGAAATTTGAATTTCCCTTAAATCTTTTCCAATGTCTACGTAACCCCTCCTACGAATTGTAGGGATTTATACGACCCGTAGGTCGATGCGTAGAACCAGATCCCTAGAACATTTTTTGAACTTTTCCAACTGGACTAAACTTTCAATTTTAGACCTGTTACAAAATCACCCCTGGGAATATTCATCCTCGAATGAGACTCAAACGAGCATGAATAGAGTATGAAAGAAACTAACAACCCAACATGAATGCAAATTTCATCAAAATGCGCGTAAACATGGATAATCACTCCAAGCTAAATCATAATATTAAAATCAAATTTTTCATGCACATACATGAATATGGAAACATGAGAATGATTAAAACACATGAATTCGAAAGAATAAACCATGACGAGGTAATACCTTAAGTTAGAGTAGGAGTGGAGGGAAAGAGATGAGGATAGAGAGACATCATATCCACTTCGGCCTCCTAAGTAGAACCCTCAACTTGTTGATTCCTCCAATGAACCTTCACGGAAGAAACTTCTTTGTTTCTTAACTTTCGAACTTGACGATCCAAAATCTCAACCGGAATCTCTTCATATGAAAGACTTTCTTTAACTCTCAAGGTTTCCAGAGGCAGTAAGGACGTCGGATCTCCAACACCTTTTTTCAACAAAGAGATATGGAATACTGGATGTACCAATGCTAAGTCATTAGGTAGCTCTAACTTATAAGAAACCTTGCCAATATGCCTCAAAATTTGAATATGGGCCTACATAGCGGGGACTAAGCTTTCTTTTCTTTCCAAATCTCATTACACTCTTCATGAGTGAAATTTCAATTAGACCCAGTCATCAATATTAAATTCAAGTTCTCTTCTTCTAACACCAGCACAAGACTTTTTTTGACTTTGAGGAGCTTTACCTCTCACGAGTAAGTCAAACCTTTTCCAAAGCATTATGTACCAACTCGGGCCCTGTCAAAGCGACCTCACCTACTTCGAACCAACCAATAGGAGACCTATATTTCCTATCATAGAGAGCCTCAAATAAAGCCATTTGGATACTTGAGTTATAGTTATTATTATAAGCAAACTCAATCAACGACAAATGATCATCCCAACTGTCACACCCCTTTTTTGACAACGGGAAATGTTGTTCCAATTTAAGTGATGGTATTGAATAGAGATCAATTTGTTGTCAGAGATGCCACTTGGAATTGAGTTGTTGTGTTCCAAGTAACCTTTTCTTTTTAATTCCTAATAAAAAAGAAATTACTCTTTATTATGGTTTGCGAAGAACACATTCATGTAAGGAATTCTGTTGACCGAGGGGAAGGTATGAGGTACCCCTCGAGTTTCGTTGTTCTAGCACAGTCGCTTTTATCAATCTATACTATCTTAAATTAATTTTGGATGAATTGTGTTTATATGTCATGATTTGCTCATTTTTTTGTTTGTTGAACTTCTAATATTTTCAAACTAGATGCATTTCCGCATTCTTGATCTTGACATCTAGAGGCATAACTTCTTTCTTTACCTCACACCTAATAATTTTATTTTCTTACATGCTTTGATTGAATTATTGGAAGTTAAATTATTAGAGAAATTAAGAAAAGTCAATAATTGGTCAAGGTACGTTACTGTTGCGTCCAATCGCACATGCAAGCTGATTAATAACGTTTCAACGACACTTAATCCAGTTCTAAAAGTCAACGATCGTTAGTTAGTAAATAACCCAACCAATTGGGTTGGGATCGTTCCCATAGGGAGTGGTACGTGCTTGAGAATCAAGAGCCAAGTATTAATACATTCAAGTCAATCATAGGTAAAACCATTTATGAATAAAAGCACGATTCAAGTTTAGGGTGACACAAGTGTCAAATAACAGGGGGGTTTGATTGTAATTACCAACTACAACAACAAATAAAATGAATAAACAAGTCAGGAGACGGGTTCTTGGGATGTGATCCAATTATGGGCTGAGGTAGACAAATGGGTAATTGCAATTAATAGTAAATAGCTGTAAATCAGTGAATAAGCTAGACTTAGTGGGGATAAACTTTCTCTTGAACAATTTACCCCAAATCAAATTGGTTTTTCTCGAACACCAATAAGAAGCAATTAAGAACAACCTTCACTTTAGTCCCTTCACTCTCTCGAGCTGAATGTGTGGAAAAGGGTTTAGGATTCACTCTCTCAAGCTGAACCCATGACAACCCAATACCCACAAACCATCAAATCAGTAATCTTAGTTTTAAAACCTCTCTCTTGAGCAAGTCAAAAACACGAAGGTAGAGTTGCATTTGCAATTACGAGCCTTTAGATTGAGTGACAATTACTTAATGAAATCACTTTTAAACAACATTTACACTATCAATTAACAATACCCAGCAGCTAAATCAACCCATAATCACATAATCACACTACAAGAATTGGAGTTTTAGCTAGACATCATGAAAAGATAGAAATCATTAGCAAATTATGTTTCCATCAACTGTGTAAGATTAATTTTGTCTTTAAAATGGTCAAGGTTGAAGAATCTCAAAGACCCACTTCTAATCTCTCAAAAATGGAAATATTCAAATCTTCAAAGCTAAGGAAAATATTGTCTCAATACTCTGTTCTAATTCAAAAATTACTCTAATGAATGTTTAGAATAAAATTTGATACCAAATGAAAACTAGATAGATTCTAAATTAAGAATTTTAAAATGTATTATTGTCCCCAAAAATGTGTTGCGAAAGACCATTCAGCGCAATAAGTTGGGATCGCCAATCTACTCGGCGATTCGCCCTTTGGTCAATTCCATCGCCTTTTTGCTTTGGCCTTCAGCATCTTCAAGTTCTTAAACTTTAGGCGATCTAAAACTGCATCGCGGAACCATTTGGTGACTCACCGACTACTCCTTTCTATCATCGACTTGATTTTCTCCTTCATGTCTTGGCATGCTGCAACTTTAGGCTAGATCATAGACACTCGGCTACTCGCCGAATGGGTTAGGTGATCATCATGCCTGCTTTTCTTCGTTCTTTCAGTTGCCTTGTTCTTTTTTTGCTCATTAGTGTCCAGGCTTTGTTCCTCAATCCAAATACCTGAAAAATAAAGGATTTACATCAGTTATTGGCACAAAATACGCATTTGATGACACTAAATCTATTAAATTAAATCCCTAAATGAGTCCAAATCGTGGATTCATCAACACCACCAACTTAAAATTTTGCTTATCCTCAAGTAAAACTAAAGTTTAGCAGTTCAAAAAGGATGCCTCAAACAATGCTACACTAGACTCAATCATGAATGCACACAAAAAGACTCAACCTGCTCATGCAAGGATCAATTCTGCACTCAAAGATTCAAGTTGTGACTCACCATTACCAAAGAATCTCAAGCTCACAATACTTGCGTCAAATGCAAGTACAAGCTCAACAAAGGTGTTCAAATGCCCTAACAGAAAGGATGATTCCATATCCACACACAATAGTTCAACAATTTAAAGCTCCGAAATCAAATGCAACACTCACACTCACAAAGATGAACACAATGCATGATTTCACCCATAAGTTTGCCTTTATTTTCCAGCCAACAATTGTTTCAGCTCACTGAAGATAAACAAGGTCTTTTCAAGGCTTGTAATGGGGCTGAGTGCAAATGTATGGTCATTTAGGCTCAATGGTTGTAATTCTCATGAGATGTGGTGTGAACAACACTTTCTTTCCTTTCTTCATCATTCTCATTCGTTATCACAAGTCAGCCTATTATTCATTTTCCATGGACTGTTGGTCACCCCATTTCTTTTTGCACTTTCACAATTTATTCCACAACTTTTTCATTCTTTTCTTTTTTTTTATATGGAGAGGTTCCATATTTCTCAAAACCATGGGTTAAAGGGGACTTCTTTGCACTTTTTGATTTGCCTTCTCTTTTCACCACACCCCCAACTTAGGCTTTTGGCCTAAGATGGCTATTCACACAAACCATAAATCATGAGGATTATGGGTAATGGATCAAGAAAGGTTAAAGTTTGCATCAATTTTCTTCCAAGAAAAGGATAAGGCTCAAAGGGTATTCAAACAAGGATTACACACTCACAAGGTAGGCCATAAAAAGAGGTATAGTGTCAAATTGTTTCACACTCTTCAAACTTTCCTAAGATCATATCATGAGATTGCATCACTTAGTCAACCGGACCAACGGGGCAAATTCTAGGTGTCATCATGTATGGTTCACGGTAAGCTCATCACACAAGGCATTGAAACGAATGACAAACAAGACTCCACACTTTCGCTAGTGTTCAATTTTCATAACAAGAGACTCAATTCGATACTTGGCTAGTCACAACGAGATGCAAAGAGTTAACATATTGCCTATGCAACTTCATTTGGCCTCATCATAGCCACACATTCATTTTTGTTCGATTATGAGCACTATTCAAGTCATTAGTATTGATCAAGATCGATACTCAAATTTGCAAGAGAACAACCACATTCAAACATAATCAAATGGTGGTATAGTTTTTCGGAAGGGTTCAAAAATCATTTCGCAATTAAAACAAAGAGCCACAAGCTCAATCATCCACAAAATGTAGTATTAACATAGTTATAGCTCAAAAACCCAAATATATACACAGAATAATAGTCACAAAAGGTGGGCCTCACCCCACCATAAATAAAAACCATTTGTCCCCAAATGCAAGCAAAAACATCCAAAAGTCAAAAAGTAAGACAGAGAGGGAGGTAAAGAGGGATCATGTCTAAATAGTTGATCCATCTGTCTGGGCATCAGTGCCTGGTGTATCACTCTGATCTCGGGCCTCAGTGCCCGGTGTAGTGCTTGGAAATTAGGCATCAGTGCCTAGAGTCATCTCAGAAGTACCAGCTATAAAAGGGTCAGCTAAGGGTATATCCGACAAAGAGGTCTGAACAACTGCATCGATCATGGAATCCTCAGTCTCGGTAAGGCCCTTATACATAACCTCGTCAGCAATCTCGAGCATCTTCTCACCCATCTCTGCCTCAAACTCGGGTTCAACTGTCTCCTCAACTCTAACCTTATCTTTGGTGGTAGTCGGAGACATCTCTGGCACATATGGAATCTCCACCATCCCAAAAATCATGGACATGACGATAGACTTCAGCTGATCCACATCACTCCTTAACGTAGAAATATCGGCCTTTAAAGTTGTCACCTCATCGGTGGCCCCTTGGCCACACTCACACACAGCTATCAGCCGCAAGGGCATCAATGGTAGCGCTCAATGGTGTCACGACATCAGCCAGGGTAGTGTGAATCATGCTTGGGATGGAGGCTTAAAATATGGCAGCACACGTCGACCGAGTGGGCAAGCTGCCCCATCTGGAGTAATGCAGCCTGAGTGACCGGGGTCCGAGAAACAACAACAGTAGCAGCTCTGGGAGGCAATATAGTAGTAGAAGAACTAGGGGTGTCAGAAGGGAAAACACTAGAAGTACCTGAAAACCCAGGGGCCGGAGTAGGAAAAGATGCCTCTACAAGTAGTGAATCTATGTCCACAACCGGGAAGAGTCCATCGGGGCTGCTTTCTTCCTTTCTGCCTCATCCTTCAAATATTCCGCCTTGATCCTCCGGATATTAGCAGAGGTTGTGGGAATCACTTCCACATCCTTCTTCGAATCTCTAGGAACTCGACCCCATCTACATAGCTTGATGATCAACACCGGGAAGAGGAGGGAAGTTTGGCGCTGCTTGGCCTTCATGACCATCTCCTGTGCCATAATCATCCCCAAATTGAGCCTCGTTTCATCAATGATGCACCCTAGACAG
The DNA here is from genome assembly GCF_019186545.1 of Solanum stenotomum. Lineage (NCBI taxonomy): Eukaryota > Viridiplantae > Streptophyta > Magnoliopsida > Solanales > Solanaceae > Solanum > Solanum stenotomum. The sequence goes on along the minus strand of NC_064285.1, from coordinate 33,262,293 downwards.
ACTGCCTTGGCAAGACGGAGAATCGACTCATTCGGGGATGGCATGATAGTACGACTTATGAAGCCAAACCAGAACCTTGCAGCTATATTCATGTCTTTCTTTTCTATTGAAGGATGTGCCTCCAACCATTTCGGAGTGCCATCTGATATCATCGGGGCTAACCACTTCTTCGTGTTGTCTAGCGTCTTTTTCCTGATCATATGCAGGCAGTCATCTTCAAGTCTCATAGTGCATCCTAGGACAACATTGATGGCAATAAAGTAACAATGCACCCTCTTCCCCCTGACGACTACATAGTTAACTGGTTTAAATGCTGCTGCCTGCTTCTTTCTTTGCGGTATCAAGGCCCCATAAGCAACGTAGAACTCTCGAATCCAATTCGAAATATACGGGCCACGGGGCTTGGTGAAAATCTGGAATTTATGAGCGTTCAGACAACTAATAATCTTTGGGTACCTATCAATGACCCCATCAGTGGACATTCACTTCTCCTTAATGATTGTCCTCTGCCCCTCAGTCTTTAATCTATTCGTAGACTTGGGAGGAGGACCCTGTACTGGTGGTGCTAGGACCACGACCATTGCCTTTGCTGTAGCTGGAGTAAGAGAAGTGGTGGCCTGAGGAGTCCTGATCCTAGATGGATCATTCATCCTTTTGGAGTACAACACTGCCCTCTGTGCTGCTACTAACTCATCATCCTCAGAAGCTTCAACCTGATGCTCCTGGTGCTCACCGTCACTCTCAGAAGTAGTGACATGTGTGGCGTAGATACGGTCACTGTCGGAGCTGACCACCGGTGACGCAGGTGCCTTCTCTTTTCCTTTGCCTTTCCTACCAGTTGTGGGAAGTTTGGCAGCCTTGCCTCTGTATGCAGCTGCATCCTCATTAATTTTTATCCCCTTTGCCTTCTGTCTGGGTGGCATGTTTCTACCGGCAACTTTTGGTCTGGCTATGTCTGCAAAATCATTAAAAAGAGTTAGAAACCATTCAGGTCACTGCACAGAAAAATAGTTGTAGACAGACTCGCCGAATTACTTTGGCAAGCCAGATCGGGCTCATCGAAAGGATTGGCTAAAAAATCTCAAAAAATTTTGGCATGTTGGCGATGGGAAGGCCTTTCGGTGATTCACCAACAGCATTCGGCGAGCAAGGATTAGCCCGCCCAAAGGTACAGTGCAATTAAGGGTCAGGGATGCAGACAAAGGGTGATCAAAAAGGACTTTCGGTGAGTCGCTGAGTGCATTTGGAGACCTCAGGCTTCTCACCGAAAGTTACAGAACCAAACTTGCCAAATGACCCAACGTGCGTACTTTCAACCCAATTCTTCAAATTCAACCCCACAACCCCTTAAAACAAAATCAAAGCATGCACTTTTCTAATTAAGCTCAGACCCAATACACCCATGCCCCCAAGGTACTCAGTCTTCTCCTGGTTTGGCCAAATTTGTCCGTTTGACGACTTTTGCCCTTAAGAGTGACGTCGATAGCTCCATCATTGGGCATAATATGTCATTTGGCACAAATGCGGGCTACTTATACTTCACCCAACTAGACCCAACAACATGCAAGCACAACCCTACAAGTTTTTACCAATTTTAAGGCACACAATCAAGGGAATTCACCAATCTAAACATTACAGTCAATATTATTAAATTAACACAGGCACATACAAAAACAATTAAGATTAGAGAGGCCTAGCATACATAACTAAGATAAAATTCACTTGCATAAGAGTACAAATTTCTAAAAATAAACTCGGGGTTTCGGAAAACCAACCTTAGATGTCGATTAAAATAATTTGAAATGCTAGGCGGCAAAGTAATCCACTCCGAACACAAATTTGAAGACTAAAACACTCTAAAATGTAAGAAATATATAAAACTAAAGTGCGGATGTGAGTTTGGGAAGTTCAAAAGTGAGAGAAAGTGAAAGAGTTTGAAAGTTTAAAACTTTGGCCTTTAAAAACCGTCCAGTTCTCGCCCATTTGATGACATTAGTTTTGCTCGCCGAACCACTCAGTGACACACTGAGTGGGAACTTACCTCACCGAGTTTTACAGGACCCCCAGTTATTTTGGGGTTCCAAACGGTGGTCAAAGTCGCGAACGCCGACCTGGTCGGTGATTCACCAATTAGCTCCTAGGCTTGCCGAGTTTTACAGACTCCAATTTAAAATTGTCTTGAGTCAAACGACAGTTCAAGTCGGGCACGCCGACCTCTTCGGCGATGCACCGACTGGACCTTTGGCTCACCAATCTGCACTTTTCAAACACTTCCCACACTTTGACCTGCATAATCAACACATCATTATTTCAAACTTAAAATGAAAGAAAATAAAACTTGGGTTGCCTCCTAAGGAGTGCCTTAGTTAGCATCGCGGAATGATGCATGTCCACACTCATACCTCATTCTTGGGGTTTGCCATAGCATCACTAGGCAAACCCCTTTGCTGTCTCGGGTTCAAATGAGACGAGAAATGACCCATTTGGGTCTCCAACTGCTTGATCAATATTAAATGGGAGGTAACAGTCTGGATAAGGGTTGACACGTCTTCTTTCATTTCTTTGAAAATCTTGTCCGACCCCTGAACTTTGTTGAGGATACAAGAAAGCATATCCTCAGATGGGCCACCTTCCGATTCCTTTGGCTTTTGGCGCTCATGGGGAGGCACATACCTATCCTTCTCCCCATCCTTCCAATTTGGATTTTGGTCCCTCCATTATCGATCATGATCCTTCCAACCTTCATCCCTATTCCAACCTTGGTTACCACCCTGCCTCGGGAAGTTTGAACTATAAGCACCGCCTTGGTTGGCTAGGAAATTCAACTTTTCGCTGTACAAATCCTCAAACTTTGCCTTATCAGGATTAGTACACCCGACACCCACGGCATTGACACTTCGAGCACCAGCTCCCATGACATTTTTGGACAAAATATCAAGTTGTGTCATGATCGTGGCCATGTTCTAGTCCCTCTCTTGGTCTTTCTCTATTTGCTTCTTGGTCAACTTGAATGTAAGAGTGGAGACCTGGTCTTCACGGGTGTACCAACCCCGATTAATCGTGGTCATGCTATCCCAGAGCTGAGCTGCTATAACAAAAGGTTGCTACATCAAACCTCCCAGAGAAAGTTGGTTAGCAACACCTTTGTTTACCGAGTCAAGGCTTCGGTAAAAATACTGCAGCAACACGTTGTCAGGCAAGCCATGGGTTGGGCATTGGAGCACAAACTTCTTGAATCGCAGCCAAGTTTCATGAATTGGTTCGCCCTCTAGACGCTTGAAGCTCTGAATGCTCTCCCGAAGAGTCATCATCTTTGAAGGAGGGAAAAATTGCACATTAAATGCGGTGACCAGCTCCTCTCACGAAGTGATTGAGTGATTGATTCATGTGGCAATTCAGCCAGCCACTTACACACTTCTCCCATCAAAGAGAATGGGAACAACCTCAACCGAACCGACTCTTGGGATATATTCTTGAAGGAGAATGGTCTGCAAACATCCACGAAATTTCTAATATGCTCATGGGTATCCTCATGAGCCAAACCACTGAACAACCCCTTCAATTGCAAGAGCTGCAACATAGTACTTATGATATGGAACACTGCATTCCCTTCGGTCGGAGGCAAGCGAATGGCACTAATTCCACCCATAAGATAGGGGTCATTAGCATTAGACTCGTTGACATTGCTGAGGTTACCGATGTTATCTTGATGGCCTACTTGGCTGCCATTGCCGCCGTTCACACTCATACTTCCTGTTTCAAAACACAAACAAGCAAAACAAAACTAAAATTAAGTAAGTTCAACTATGACTAACAAAAACAAAATTCAACTTAACTAAAGATTCTCAAGTAACACCATTACCCAGCAGCGACTCCATTTTGATTAATAACATTTGAACGACTCTTAATCTAGTTCTAAGAGTCAACGATCATTAGTTAGTATATAACCCAACCAATTGGGTTGGGATCGTTCCCACATGGAGTGGTACGTGCTTGAGAATCAAGACCCAAGTATAAATATGCTCAAGTCAATCATAGGTAAAAACATTTACGAATAAAATCATGGTTCAAGTTTAGGGTGACACAAGTGTCAAATAACAGGGGGGTTTAATTGTAATTATCAACTACAACAACAAATAACACGCGTAAACAAGTCAGGAGATGGGTTCTTAGGATGTGATCATATTATGGGCTAAGGTAAACAAATAGGTAATTGCAATTAATAGTAAATAAATGTAAATCAGTAAATAAGCTAGACTTTAGTGGGGATAAACTTTCTCTCGAACAATTTACACCGAATCAAATTGGTCTCTCTAGAACACCAATAAGCAGCAATTAAGAACAACCTTCGCTTTAGCCCATTCACTTGCTCGAACTGAATGTGAGAAAAGGGTTTATGGTTCACTCTCTCAAGCTGAACCCATGACAACCCAATACTCACAGACCATCAAATCAATAATCTTGGTTTTAAAACCTCTCTTTCGAGCAACTAAAAAACACGAAGGTAGAGCTGCATTTGCAACTACAACCCTGCAGATTGAGCCATAATTACTAAATGAAATCACTTTTAAACAACATTTACACTATCAATTAACAATACCCAGCAACTAAATCAACCCATAATCACATAATCACACCTCACACCCCAAGAATTGGGGTTTTAGCTAGACATCATAAAAAGATAAAAATCATTATCAAATTGTGTTTCCATTAACTGGGTAAGATTAATTTTGTCTGTATAATGGTCAAGGTTGAAGAATCTCAAAGACCCACTTCCAGTCTCTCAAAAATGGAAATCTTCAAATCTAAGGAAAATATTATGTCAATACTCTGTTCTAACTCAAAAATTACTCTAATGAATGTTTAGAATAAAATTTTATACCAAATGAAAACTAGATAGATTCTAAACTAAGAATTTAAAAATGTATTTATAGTCTCCAAAAATGTGCTACGAAGGACCATTCGGTGCAATAAGTTGGGATGACCGATCCACTCGGCGATCCGCCTTTTGGTCAATTCCATCACCTTTTTGCTTTGTCCTTCTGCATCTTCAAGTTCTGTAACTTTGGGCAATCAAGCACTGCATCGCGGAATCATTTGGCGACTTGCCAACTGCTCCTTTCTATCGCCGACTTATTTTTCTCCTTCATGGCTTGGCACGCTGGAACTTTAGGTGAGATCATGGACACTAGGTGACTCGCCGAATGGGTTAGGCGATCATCATGCTTGCTTTTCTTCATTCTTTTACCTTCCTTGTTCTTTTTTTGCTCATTAGTGTCCATGCTTTGTTCCTCAATCCAAATACCTGAAAATCAAGGATTTACATTAGTTATTGGCACAAAATACGCATTTGAGGACACTAAATATATTAAAACAAAGCCCTAAATGAGTCCAAATCGTGGACTCATCACAAGTGTACATGGTTGTTCAAGTATTAAAGTAGCTCTTATTAAGAGCCGGGTATCGTACCCACAAGGACTCAATATTAAAACAATTCGATCTACCAATACTTTCAATTAAAAACAAGTCCTATCAAGAGCAAAGAAGTGAATGTTTTCATAATCTAAAATCTAATTAAGAGTTTAACTAAAGCGATTCAATTCCAAAAGGGTTTGAACAATGAATGGGTGAAGTCCAGGGCTGCAACTCACTTACGGATTCATGCATACTATCTTGTTAAATGGACATTTATTAACTGTTCAATCAATGATCACACAGTTAAATATATGAATATGGTCTCCCGACCTCTAATCACCAACGATAAATGGCATCCTAACTTCATCGTTGAGCGGGGATAGGCTGGACCAATTACCGAGCATCATAATTTCTTCCTGTCTAATAACCAATCACGGTCTCTAGGTATATCCCTATCTTAGATACAAATTAACTCTCATTCTTAAGAGAAAATCATGCTCCTCATGCCCCACGTTCTATCCTCTTATCCCTCTCCCGAGTTCAATTCAGACAAGATGTTTATTTCAGTGGTGATCAAGCATGAAATACGAAAAACAAAACATAAGAGTTATTCATATGATAATTAATTTCAATCCATTAAACTTCAATAGAGTACAATCATACAGTAGCCATAACCCTAGAACTAGGGAAATTAGCTACTCATATCAAGAATCTCGATTATGCAATATTTGAATAACATAAAGAGATCGAAAATAAAAGAGTTTAGGAATGGACCCTAAGAACAGATGAAAAATCTCTCCAAATTGTTGTTCTTCAAAACCTAGAAGAAGAATAAATAATAAAATAAAATATGAGTCTATTTATAATTAAGTCGAAATGACAAAATTTGGCAGCTGGGGGAGCGACGCGGAAGGCCTTTTAAAATCCAGTTTGTGGAAATCTTCTCTTCTTCTTGATGTGGGCATAATACAGACCGTTCTGTCTCAAATTATATTTCACAAACAAAATCTAAAATCCCTCTCCGTGATGTAGAGAGGATACAAACCTTCCTTGATCTTTATTTTTTTTGTTCGTCCTTGCTTCTTTATGACTTGGATCCTTTCTTGCTTCCCACTGCCTGTTTCAGTGCTTGTCCCTTCATTTAAGCTCACCTACACAACTAATCATGTTGGTTAGTATAAATGAATTCAAATGACTCGACACTACTATCACTTAATAGAAAATGATTCCGAACATGACCAAAAATGCTGGTGTTTTTGGTTCTTAGGCATATAAATATGCCTAAGATCAGTTACCGCATCCTTGAGTTTTTTAAACATTTGGACTTGACCACTTTCATACATCAAATAACTTAAGTACTGACTCGACAACTTTTTGCAACCAAAGCATTAAAATTCATGTTCACCATTAAATATCACCTATCTTTTATACAACAAGTTCCCCTCGCTCAAAAGAATAGTCCGCACACTCAACTCAACAAATTGAATATAATTTAAGGACTTTAACAAACACAGAACGCTCTCACTCAAAAAGGACATCACACATGCATGAACTGAGAACCATAAGCTTGCCCATTATGTACATCTCCACTAATTGAGTGTGCTTTGCAAAGAATAAAAAAGGACTTTTGTAGGTTGTAATGTTCGCTAAAGGACGGTAGGAATAAGTATATAGTAGTGACTTACACTTACCTAAGCACTTTTCATTTTCAAGACATCATCATCCTTTCCTTCATTTATCAGCCCCCTCTCACATTTCTATCACACATGACTAACTTACTTCTCAAGTTTCCCGTCATTTCTTTTTATTCCAAGAACCAACCTTTCAATTTTTTTTCTTTTTTGATTCCTATGAATTGAAATAACAAAATGGAAAAATAGAAATCCTATCTATTACAAGGGGTCACGAGTTACCTCCCGTGTAGCGCCTGATTTAACGTTGCGGCTTGACCCAACTCATGACTCACTCGTAATTCAAGGTGAGAGATTCCTGCTCACGATCAACATCATTCCCGAAGTAGTGTTTCACTCGTTGCCCATTTACAAGAAAAGTGGAGCTCTTATCCTTATTTGTTAGCTCCACAGCTCCATGTTGGGTCTTTCTCACCACCTCAAACGGCCCACTCCACTTAGACCGAAGTTTCCCGGGGAATAACTTTAGTCTTGAATTGAACAGTAACACCAATTGGCCAGGGTCAAAGGTGTGTGACACAATATGCTTGTCTTACCTCCTCTTAGTCTTCTTTTTATATAGCTTGGCATTTTCGTACGCGTGAAGCCTGAATTCATCTAGCTCATGCAACTGTGTTATTCTTTTCTTGCCTGCCAACTCGGGGTCTAGATTCAACTTCTTTATAGCCAGTACGCTTTATGCTCCAATTCTGCTGGAAGGTAACATGCTTTGCCAAACACCATTCGATAAGGAGATGTCCCTATATGTGTGTAGTCATGTATGCCCACAAAGCATCATCTAACCTTTCAGCCCAATCTTTCCTTTGTGTATTCATAGTCTTTTGCAAAATTTGCTTTACTTCCGTATTGGACACTTCCACTTGCCCGCTATTCTGAGGATGATAAGCTTTGTCTACCTTGTGTCTTACTCCATATTTGTCCAGCAACTTTCGAACTGAACTGTTGATGAAGTGCGTACCTCCATCACTTATCATGGCTCTTGGAGTACCAAATCTGGTGAAGATGTGCTTCCTGATGAACTTTTCTACCACTTTCACATCATTAGTAGGTAGATCAATCGCTTCCACCCACTTGGACATATAGTCCACTGCCACTAGGATGTACTGATTTCCAGGAGATGGGAATGGTCCCATAAAGTCTATCCCCCATACATCAAAGATCTCAACTTTGAGGATGTTGTTCAATGTCATCTCATGTCTTCTAGAAATAATGCCCATCCACTGACACTGATCACGACCCTTCGCAAAAAATGTAGCATTTTTCAATAAAGTAGGCCAAAAGAATCCCGATTGCAATACCTTATGCACCGTGCGCTTGCCTCTATGGTGTCCACCATAAGGTAAAGTGAAAACTCTCCAACACTTGAAATGCCTCATAATCAGCTATACACTTTCGTACAATCTAATCATGTCCTTGCTTGAATAAGAAAGAGGCTCATCCCACATATAAAACCATGCCTCATGCTTCAGCTTTTGCTTCGGATGTGTTGAAACCCCAGGTGGAAATAAACCAATCACCAGAAAGTTCACAATATCAACATAATAGGGTACTTGTGTAAGGTCCAAGGCTAGATATTGCTCCTCAGGGAATTCCTCACGAATTTGTTCTTCATTTCTCACATGAGATGAGTCCTCTAATCTTGACAAATGATCGGCTATCTGGTTCTCAGTCCCCTTCCTGTCTTTAATTTCCAGATCAAACTCTTGCAAGAGTAATATCCATTTACTTAGCCTCGGTTTTGCATCCTTCTTGTGGATAAATACCTTATCGCAACATGATTAGTGTAAAAAACAACCTTGGTGCCTACCAAATAAGACCTGAACTTATCAAAAGCAAATATTAGCGCTAGTATTTCCTTTTCTTTGACAGTATAGTTCAATCGGGCTGCATCAAGTGTCTTGCTAGCATAATAGATGGAGTGAAACATCTTATCCTTATGTTGGCCTGGCACTGCACCAACCGCTGTATCGCTGGCATCACACGTGAGCTCGAAGGGTAGCTCCCAGTTAGGAGCAATCAGAATAGGGGCTTCAATCAACTTCTTCTTCAATATCTCAGAAGCCTGCAAGCAACTTTCATCAAATACAAACTTCACCTCTTTTTCCAGTAACCTTCACATGGATCTTGAAGTCTTAGAAAAGTCCTTGATGAATCTTCTATAAAACCCAACGTGTCCCAGAAAACGTCAAACTCCCTTCACAGTGATGGGTGGTGGCAACTTCTCAATGACCTCCACTTTAGCTTTATCTACTTCCAACCCATTTTTTGAAATTTTGTGCCCCAATACAATCCCTTCTCGAACTAAGAAATGACATTTTCCCAATTCAACACTAGATTGGTCTCTTCACACCTTGCAAGGACCCTGTCAAGATTAGTCAAACAAAGATCAAAAGACTTACCAAACACTGAAATGTCGTCCATGAACACCTCAACAAAATCCTCCACCATAGCATGGAAATTTGCCATCATGCATTGGAATGTCGCCGGTGCATTGCACAATCCGAATGGCAACGTTTGAACGCAAAGGTGCCATACGGACAAGTGAAGGTAGTCTTCTCCTGATCCTCTGGTGCAATGACTATCTGATTATAGCCTGAGTAACCATCCAAGAAGCAATAATATTCTTGTCTTGCCAGTCTGTCCAACATCTGATCAATAAATGGCACATGATAATGCTCTTTCCTGGTAGCATCATTCAACTTTCTCTAGTCCATACAGATACACCCCCTAGTTACCGTCCTTGTAGGGATCAGTTCATTCTTCTCATTTGTTATCACTGTCATACCGCCCTTCTTGGGCACACACTGTACTAGACTCACCCATTTGCTGTCAGATATGGGGTACACTATCCCCGTATCTAACCACTTTATCACCTCTTTCCTTACCATATCCTTCATTACTGGATTGAGTTTCCATTGGTGTTGTGCACTCGGGTTGTGACTTTCCTCCATGTAAATCTTGTGCATACACAATGTGGGACTCATCCCATGAATGTTAGACATTTGCTAGCCTAGAGCTGATTTTCTCTTCCTCATAATACTTATTGCTGCTTCCACCTGTGATTTAGACAAGTCAGTAGACAAAATAACAGGTAAGGTCTTATCTTCACCCAAAAATGCATACCTGAGATGAGCTGGCAATATTTTTTTCTCTAGTTTGGGTGCTTCTTCGATGGAAGCTTTGGGTGGAGGACCCAACACCCTATTCAACAGCTCCTAGTGATCTCTTGATATGCCTACACTCGACACATCCAAAAGCTGTACTATCTCCTGTGCTTCAGCATCCCCATAGATATCATGTCCCACTAATACCTGCTCCAACGGGTTTTTGGAAGTAATATAATGAGCTTCTGCTTCAAGATCTATCACACTTCTAGCAGACAACTCTTCATACACAGTTGGTAATTTCAACTCCTTGTACACATCAAACACTTCCACTTTGTCATGCGCCTGCATAGTTAATTGACCTACTGCTACATCTATCATTGCCCGCCCTGTGGCCAGGAAAGGTCTTCCTAGGATGAAAGGAACCGAGGATCTGGCTCAAAATTCAGTACCACAAAATCTACCGGGAATATCAAATATCCCACTTGGACCAAGACATCATCCACAACGCCCTCTGGTCTAGCAACTGACCGATCTGCCAACTTCAAGATAATCGTGGTGGGTTTAGGACTACCCAACCCCAACTTTTTACACAGTGATGTTGGCATCAGGTTTATATTACTCGAAGGTCACACAACCCTCTCGCATGGATGTTCTGCCCTGGGGTGATTTGAACTGTAAACCTGCCCAGATCTTTCAGTTTAGTGGGCAACTTACTATGGATTCTGGGGCTGCACTCTTCAATAAGTGCCACTATTTCATATTCAGTCAATCTCCTCATTTTTTCCACGATCTCTTTCACATACTTTGCATACTTGGGTATACCCTGCAAAACATTTACCAAAGGCAAATTAATGTGAACTTGCTTTAAGAGAGAAAGAAACTTACCAAAACATTCGTCCTCCTTTTTGTTTTTTAAACTTTTAATGAAATGGTGGAGGTGGTTTCACTATTGGCTGCACTCTTTCATCTTGTGCAACAATCTCACTCTCCTTATCTTCATCCTCTTTACTAGCAGATTCATCATTTCGCTTTTTCAGAGCTAACTTCTCCAACTACAACTCACTACGCATACCTACCGCATTCACTTGCCTGTGATTTGGATTCGTGTTTCCCGGTAGACCTCATTGAGGTTGTGAGTTTTCGGCACTAGCAAATTGCCCAAATTTTTTCTCCAGGTTCAGGGTTGCTAACTGGTTATTTCTCACATCAGCAACTAGTTGCGCTTGATCAACCATGATTTTTTTAGCATATCCTCCATGGTCAAGCTATTTTGTTGATTATTAGGTTGCTCTCGTTGGCCCTGTTGTTGCTGACCATGTGCATTCCCCTGGGGTTTATATTGGTTCTGACCTTGAGTATGATTTTGGTTTCCACCTTAGGAAAAATTTGGATGATTTCAGTAACTGGGATTGTAGGAGTTCCCATAATTCTGATGAGCTTCTCCACATTATGCATTACCTACAAAATTTACAGAATCTGGGTTTGCCCCACATACCTGTGCATTGTGGTCTCCTCCTCCGCCGATCTCACACCATGTAGGTTGCTATTGTACCGCATTTACCTGAGCTGGCTGTTGTCCCAACGATAGTTTGCTGAAGTGTGTATTCATCATGTTCTGCATTGCAACAATTTCTGTAGTTAATGCTGTTACTGCATCTACCTCCAACATTCTAGTAGTCTTTTGTACTATTGGTTTAGCTCTTCCTCCATTCCATTCGAGGTTACCTTGTGAAATCCTATTCTGCAGGGTGAACAACTCACCAAAAGTCTTTTTCAAAGCCTGTCAACCTACAGCCGAATCAAGTAAAGTTTTGGTGTTGGGCTCCAACCCTTCAATGAAGGTGTGGACCAACACCTCGATAGCCTAATGATGGTGCAGACAACTCAACAACATTGACTTAAATCGGTCCCAAGCCTGGTACTAGTTCTCTCCTCCTTTTTGTCGGAAGCTCGGTATGTCACTTATTAACTTAGCTATTTTCCCAGATGGAAAAAACCCGATAAAGAACTTCTGAGCAAGATCATCCTATGAGCTTATGGAATTAGCGGGCTAAGAATTCAACCATCTTTTTGCTTCCCCTAGCAGAGAAAAGGGAAATAAAGTGAGCCTCACACAATCTACGTTCACTCCAGTTGGAGTGTAGGTGTCACTGATTTCGAGGAAATTCTGGATGTGAACTTGTGGATCCTCGTGTGATAAACCAGTGAACTGTTCATTTGTGTGTAGTAGTTGCACCATACTCTGCTTCCGTTCAAATCTTCCACCAGCTTCAGGTTTCTGAATGCATGAAGTAACAGTAGTGGCACGTGGGATTGCCACGTCTCTCACTTTCATCTCAGTTATCACTATAGGTTCTTCTCGTTCAACTCTTATTACAGGAGTTACTGGTTCGCTAGCAACAAGAGGGACTGGGTATGTGAGTCATCTTTGCCTTCTCTGGTAATAAACAAATTTTTTTAGTTCAGCTAGAGGCTCCACCAAGTTCTGGTCGTCTTCCAATTTGAAAATTCAATACAACCTCCAAAATGAATAGCTAAGATCAAGTTGTCAACACTTACTTCTAACTTCAGAAATTAGACAAATTAAATAATTTCTAGTTCTAAAGTCCCCGGTAGCGGTGCCAAAACTTGTTGCGTCCAATTGCACATGCAAGTGTACATGGTCGTTCAAGTATTAAAATAGCTCTTATTAAGAGCCGGGTATTGTACTCTAGGTATATCCCTATCCTAGATACAAATTATCTCCAATTCTTAAGAGAGAATCATGCTCCTCATGCCCCACGTTCTACCCGTTTATCTCTCTCCCGAGTTCGATTCAGACAAGATGTTCATTTCAGTGGTGATCAAGCACGAAATACGAAAAATAAGAACATAAGAGTGATTCATATGATAATTGATTTCAATCCATAGCCACAACCCTAGAACTAGGAAAATTAGCTACTCATAACAAGAATCTCGATTATGCAATGTTTAAATAGCATAAAGAGATCAAAAATAAAGAGTTTAGGAATGAACCCTAAGAACAGATGAAAAAGCTCTTCAAATCGTCATTCTACAAAGCCCAGAAAAAGAATAAATAATAAAATAATATATGAGTCTATTTATAAATAAGTCGAAACGACCAAATATGGCAGCTGGGGGTGTGACGCGGAAGGCATTTTAAAATTCAGTTTGTGGAAATCTTCTCTTCTCTGCGACGCGAGCACAATACATATCGTTTTGTCTCAAATTCTATTTCACGAACAAAATCTAAAATCCCTCTCCACGACGCGGAGAGGATACAGACCTTCCTTGATATTTATTTTTTTGTTCTTCTTTCTTGTTTCTTTATGACTTGGATCCTTTGTTGCTTCCCAATGCCTATTTCATTGCTCGTTCCTTCATTTAAGCTCACCTACACAACTAATCATGTTGGTTAGTATAAATGAATTCAAATGACTCGACACTACATCACTTAATAGAAAATGATTTCGAACATGACCAAAATGTTGGTGTTTTTGGTTCTTAGGCATATAAATACGCCTAAGATCAGTTACCGCATCCTTGAGTTTTTTAATTGTCTCAAAAAGATGCGCAACCACATACTTCATTGAAACAAATATTTTTAAGGTACCTAAAAGTTTGTCTAACGTTAGAAGAAAATATTTGTTCCTTGTAAAGAAAATCAAATATAGTAAAATAAATCTAAATTTCTAGGATACAATATAAAATTTTGGATCATTTTCATATCTTTTTATTTTTTGTTATATATAAAGTTGACATCAAAATTAAGCATAAACTTTCTAATACGATCAAACAATACCAAATTGTTAAAATAAGTTTTATTTTGTGATTAATAAAATAAAAATGACAATAATTTTTTGAGCCCAATAATTTCTACTTTATCACTATTGACATCTAAATCAAGACAAGAACATCGTCATGACCTGTTCATTTTTAAGAAATAACAACTAGCAATTAAAAATAAATAAATAAAACTATCACCGATTAAAACTATCTTCATTCATTAAATAGAGATATAAAACTTAATCCAATATCTATTTCAATCATATTATGAATAAAACAAAACTATAAGGAAACTAATCACATAATTACATCACCAAAATGGGTTGTGGTGGGACTGCTCCACCCTTAACCTGAGGTTTCGAGTTTGAACTCCTGGGTATGGAGAAAATCTTGTTGGGAGCGCTACCCCCAAATGAGCCCTGCAGAGCCCAAAATCACATAATTACATAAAATTCCATAAATAAATTAAGAAATAACGTAAAGTTGAGTACCATAAAATCTTGACCGAAACTTGATTAGAACCCCCACAAATCTTTTGTAGGTTATATGTAATAGTCTATGTATTGTGTTTGTATGAAAACTAATGAAAAAGATGTGAATGTGTTGGTGAATTTTCGAAAGAAAAAATAAAATAAAATAAAATGGAGTCTTTTTTATTTTTTTTCTAATCGTAGGTGTTGTAGTGTCATGACCAAATTTCTTAGGTCATGATGGAACCAACTACATCCCACTAGTAGGTAAGCCTAACCCTTAGCCCGAAGCCATAAGCAACGAGCTACCAAGCTGAAGCCAATAATAAAAAGCGTAAAAGTTATATCAAGTGAAGAAAGGACCGGATAATCAATAGAAAATAATATAAGAACCATCCAAAGAGCTAACATCAATTAGTAGTTGAGCATCTAATAAAAAATAAGAGTACACGACTTTCACAAATACAAGGAAAGTACAGGCTACGTCAGAATACAATATAAAAACTAACCCTAGACAAAACAGACGAAAACCGATAGCTCTAAACGCCTTAAGCTCACCCTTATCTCTGAAATCCCAAGTTGCTCCGCACGAATCCAACTGCAATCTACAGGAGGCAGAAGTGTAGTATGGGTACCAAAAACGTTACTCAGCAGACAACGACTAACTAAGCTCAAAGATAGCATAAATAACAAGTATTAAGGAAATCATAGCACAAGTAACAAAATAGGAGATACTAAAGTAGCCAAGAAATAAAGAATAGAAATAGGAAACAAGGGGTAAGAAATCGAGTCAAGAATGTACTTTGATCGCAGGCCAACAACCTAATCGCAAGCAACTAAGATACCTAGTCAACTACCCAGTGTCAGTGTCAGGAGGACCCATAACTACAATTCTAAAGACAAAACCTACTAGGTAACAATAAAGCAATATTAGAGAAAAAAATATAGTCAATGAAACCACACTACCAAAGCAAAGAGTACTAACCTAGGATCCAACTAGTCCTCACCTACGGCCTCGGGCCCAACAGTATAATCATAAGCTCAATAAGAATACAACATGCCCACCGCTAATCAACAAGCTAAGGGATCAAGAAGAGATTTCAAAGCAGTAAAGAGGGACTAAACCCAAGGGACGACGCCCTACGCCAATCACATTGCTCAAGTACTAGACTGAGCAAAGATAGGACCAACCCACGACTACGACAAACCACCAAGGTCTCAAGCATCAATGCAAGAAGAGAGATCCAAAACAACTCCTAAAGGGAGCAAATAGTAACTACGAGGTGATACAACACAACCTATCGCACCTAATGTCCAGCCTATTCTAAAGCAACCACGAATCAATCCTAACAAGAATAAGTAAGATCATCTACTCAACAAGAAAAGCCACAATCTACACTAAGGATCCCAATAACCGAGACTCCTACGGAATCAAGAAATTATGGAATAACATGAGGAAAGCTAAATACCCGACAAATACCATCCTATGAAATCTATACTAGACATTATCTAAGAAGCTCAATCAAGAAAGTAGACTGAAGCCTACCTCAAAGCTGAACACGAGTGGTCCAAATTAAAAACACACAAGCTATCTGCATTCGTAGCACCTCCGAACACCACCAAACTGTCAAATTATCAATCACAATGTCATTACGAACGTTTAGTCACAAATTTGCAACAATTGGAAATGGACCCAAAATGGAGTCAAAACGGGAATGTGGGACCCGTATCGAGAATTCCAAAATTGACTCAATCAAAAGGTTCTAAATAGCCCAAGAAACTTGTGCCTCGAAAATGGGCACAATCTGAGCTCGAAAATGGGCTAAAACAGTCCATGTAACAAAACAGAAGAAAACACACCAATAAAGGACTTGGGAAGCCCCTTTTGGGAAGAAATTACCTTAAAAATCCGACTTTCACACTTCCTTGATTAGTCCCACATGTAGCCACGCCGATTTAAGACGAAACACAACTTGAATCACCCAAAATAAAGCTTCCTAACTCAAGATATCAATGTTTTAAAATGAGGGCTGAAGCTGATATTTTTCTATTCATATATTAGTGATTTTGGTCGCTAAACGCTATATTTAGTCACTAAAAGACTAAATTCTGGTCGCTAAAGGTCTACACTTGCAACACCAGATTTTGCTATTTTCAAAGTCTTCGAACCAACCCTCGAAATTCATTCGGGACCCGATAAAAATAAACCAAATATGCTATCCCAGTATAATCGACATCCAAACTCAATGGAACCATCGAGACTTCCATCCAAGGTTATTTCGATGAAAAGTAGGTCCAACACCTAAGTTCCGTTTTCAGCTTAAAATTTCAAGAAGGCTCAAAATGAAACCAGAAGCCTAGGGAACTGCATGAAAGGTCGTTCTAGACCAAACTCAACATTTCAAATCTAACCACACTGAAGGAATTCTCATCTAAGCACATTTACCAAGAATATTGACCAAAGTGAACCCTTAGCTTAAGCTTTAAAGTTAAAATGATTAACACAAACTCACACCAGAAGTCTCGGAGTACGAACCAACAATCCCCCTAGCCTTAAATGGCACTTTCGAAGCAGATGAAACCTTCAGAATTACATTCTGAGGCCGTCTTCCTGAACTTTTGATAAAAGTCATCTGTTGAAGTTTAAGAGGCTCCAAAATATGAAAACTTGCACAAAATCCAAATGAAAGACCCGACGACCAAACTGTCAGTCCCAACAAGTGATAAATGACTTATGGTCGTTACAGGAAAGCTCTAAATGTTGAAAAGATTAGAAAACAAAGAAAATGATCTGGATGATCATTACAACATCCACTAATAAAAGGACATTCATCCGCGAAAGTAGAAGGATAGTCACAACCTAAAAGCATAACAAGACAAGGATACTGAGTCCGCATGCTCCGCTAGACGCTGAGAGAACCTCTTAGATTGCACAATGCCATCACAGAACTCAGGCTAATAGGAAAATCCTCAAATTGACTTAAAAATTCCAAAAACTCCTCCAAATCCATTTTGGTCTCCAAATCTCACCAGTTGAACCGAACTTGCCTGAAAGCACCTGATACATCTGAAAAACCAACACCACATCAAAACAGTAGAATTGAGTAAACGCAGAACCATGGTTGATGTAACCCAACTCCCAAATAAAAAAACTAACCTTATGCTCCATATCTAAGATCCTCTAACCACTAAGAGCATTTTATCGTTCCTTAGCTATCCTGAACATCTCCAGCACCAATTGAAACCTTCATGCAAGCCCACACAACGTCAACCTCAGAAAAGCAACAGGCTCCTCCTGAATATCAACGAATGGAAACTGCTCAGATAAGGAACTCAGCCCAAGGCAAAGCCCAAAATCTATTTCTAACCCTCAAACCAACAAACCCATCTCAAACATGACCTTCTAAATTTAACCACGCTAATCCAAATGATGACTATCCTGTGAACAATAAGGTAGCACTAAGCCCAACTCCAACTATCTACTCCAACCAAAGGAACTTCTGAAACACCGATACCACGAGCCCACAACTGCTCCGCCACCATAAATCTGTGCCAAAAATCCAATCCTAAGGAAAACTAAGTTGGCAGGAGGCGTATCAACATAGTCAACTAGCTGATAGTGGCCCAAGGGTACCAACCTTATCACGAACCATGCAAGCTACCAAGCTGGGAAAAAGTAAACCATGCATCCTTAACTTGATCCAACTCATAAATCCCACGAGTAACTATCACCCCATCCTAAAAATGAATCTTTTTAGCAAGTTTCATTTCCCAACTAGGATAAGGCTTGAAATCACCAATAAACACCACTATTCCGACTCTAAATCATACACCAGCCTCGAGGGATATTACATAACACTTAAAGAAACAACACAACAACTAGTCCAGGAACAACAAATGATCATACCTCCAATTTCCAACTGTCCATAACCAACCTTTAAGACCACAAAAAACAAATGAATCCAAAAGGAGTTGAACAAGCGGAAACATAACTCCGCAATCCAGGAAAGACTAAAACAAATGGAGAAAGTAACCAAACAAGACTACCACAACTAAGGAAGGCTAACTACCCAACACAAAACTCCATGAATTGGTTATCTTCTAACCACTACTCCAAAGGGATGACTCACACCTAGGCCAACTAGGCCTTACAACATACAAAACTCAAATCGGGCAAAGCTGGTCTAGCCACCTATACTACAAGGATCAATATCAAAACAAAAGCACACAACAAGGGTGACAAAAAGGGAAACCAAAAATCTCAAGGCCACAACCAAAAAAGGAATATCAAGGAAAAAGCACAAGGAGTTACTCAATCACTACTATCAAATCAAAGAAAAATAACCTAGCCGATCCACTACTAAAAGAAATCAACTGTTGGGGAAAAATACATACAAAATCCTCAAATCAAGCTGTCATAACAAGTCAACAATAGATAATAAGCCAAATAAACCCAAATGGGCATAAAAACCCCAAATCACACAAAATAAGAACCAACAAGATAAACCACAAAATCACATCCAAAAAAGGGATACCTGAGCCTCAACCTCTCACTAGACTACAAAAGGGTAGACCGAACGGTGTCCGACCTGAACATGTACACCTGATGTAGTAATGGCAACACCAAAGACACCACCTCTTAATGAAAGAGTGATTAGTCCGAAAGGATACACTCTGCCCTTTGTTCAAGTATGCGAAGCCCTGAAGGAAGAGGATAGAAAAGGCGATGAAAGGAATAGTCGGCGCTTCACCGAATAGTTCTGCGAAGCAGTACTACACCACCCAATGGTCTAGAACATGAAGACGCTGAAGGAAGGCACTAAAAGGTGATGAGACAGATGATGGGTGAGTCACTCAGTCACTCGGCGAACTAGACTAACTTTACCAAGCTATCCGCCAACACTAATTTCTGATGGCTATAAATACTGAACTTGTTATTAATTTTAGAAGTCCCGAACCCTTATTATAATTTTTAGAATAGAATACTACTTTTTAGATATTTTTCTCTTAAGTTTGGAGAGGGTTTTGTGGGAGACTTGAAGAGAGAAGGATTTCATCTTCCCCAAGTTGGAAGTGGGTCTTCTCCATTCTTCTTCCTTTGCTTAAATCAAGGTTTAATTTCTTATACCTATTTGATTTAGTATCATTTTAGGTGTATTTTGTTATTTCTAGATGTGTGGCTAAAAACCCCATTCTTGGGGTGTGATTTGGCAAATATGTGTTGATATTGGTGTTGGGTCTTGCTTGCTGATAGGTTAGATGTATTTTAATGGTGATTTCACCTCATGGTTGTGATTTAATTTAATGGGTTTGTAGTTTCAAATACAAAACCACCCATATGTTTTCGGCTTGACAGAGAGGGAGGTCGTGAAACCAAGACCACTAGATTGATGGCCTAAGGAGTGGGTCGACATGAGGTTCAGCCCAAGAGGATGAGCCCTAGTCCCATATCCAAGCACTCAGATCGAGAGAGTGAGTGCGGTAAGGCGTAGGCTGGTCTTCATGCAGCAAATGAGTGTCCGAGAGGAACCCATTTGAAACGGGGTAAGTTGCTTGAAAGGGAACTTTTTTCTATCTAAAGCTTAGCCTAGTCACTATTATCTTTCACATATTTCCTATTGAAAGCATGTACCCAACGATTTATCTCAACTTTTATTGCAATCACACCCCAAGAACATTTCCCCATACTTGATTTTCTTGTTAATTTTTGCTATTTTTACTACTTGTGACAAAACCCCCATTTGATATTTGACACTTTTGTGTCACCCCCTTTAATTTACTATGTTTTTATTCATTAATGTCTTTAGTTACGACTAGTTAGAGCTTAATTTTATTTTTCTATCAATTCTGACAATCACTCCCTTGGGACACGACCCTAATGTTTAGTTGGGTTACTATACTATCGACGATCGTAGACACTCATACCGTAGGTTAGTGTCGTTGGTCACGATAAGCATCAAAATGGCGCCGCTACCGGGGAATGGTGTTATTTGAGAATTTTTATATTAATAAAGTCTTTGTTCTTCCTAGTTATAGTTTACTAACTTTACTTTTTGTTTTGTTTTTCCTTGTATTGGCCATTTAGATGAGCATGGATCAGCAGAGTAGTGGCAAATTGGTCGAAATGAGCTAAGGAATCCAAAAGGACCTCATGCTGGCTGAATTGGCATCTCAGCTAAATGACTTAGCCACCAAAATCTGAGAGGTGAAAGTCCAATGCAATAACAGGGGGAGGTACATACCCCCTTATGAGCGGAGAAAGTCTAGAAATGGGGAAAAGAATCGTGTCGAGGACACACTTCAAATCATTCTCCAAAAGATCACCGATCAAGATCGGGTGTTGGAAGAAATGAAGGAGAATATTGAAGTGTTGAATCAAATGATTGGATCTCAATCTAGATCAATCCAACTAATCAAGTCATTCCTGAGTTTTGCAGTGCCTTATCTCCACCCAATTGATATATTGGGGTCCCATAGTGACACTAGGGCTAACCTCAATAACAGAGAGTGAGACAGAACTTACGTCGTGACACGACGTAAAATAAGACGCTTCTTGGGAGGCAACCTAAGGTTTTACTACTTTTAATTAGTTTGTTCGAATAATGGTGTGTTGATTTTGTAGGGTAAAATGAGAAAGGTGTTGAGAAGTGCAAGTTGGTGAGCCAAGGACCCAGTGAGTGAGTTGTCGAATCTATCAGCGACTCTGACTTAATCCGCCTTTGGGACCCCAAAATAAGGGACATCCTGTAAAACTCAGCTAAGTAGGTATGCGTTCGGCGCGTCGCTGAGTTTATTGGCGATAAGACTAACGTCACCGAATGATCAAGAACTGAACGGTTATATAAAGGCAAAAGGTCAAAATTTTTAAATCTCACTTTCCGTCATCTCAAACTCCTCAAAATCACACAAAAGGTACTTTTTCTTAGATTTTGACCTTTCCATTAGTATTTTAGTTAGTGAATAGTGCTTGGGCTCGGACCTGTTTGTTGCCTAGCATTTCAAAAAAAAGAAATTTGATCAGAATTAAAGGTTACTCCATAAAACCCCAAATTTATCTTAAAAGTTTTTGCACTCTTTTGCAATTGTAGTATCAAGATGATGTGTGCTGGTCCTCTCTGATAGAAATAAGTTGATATGCTATGTGTAACCCGAACTTAGTTGCCTGAAATATTTTAATAGTCGAATGCCTTGTTGTTTGTGCTTTAATTTGATTGCAATTGAAGTGGGTGCCGTTTGATTATCATTATATTTGTTGGGTAAAACCTAAATAGCCCGCATTTGTGATAAATAACGAAAATTGCTCAAAGAAGGAATGGGTGACAATATTCTTAATGGTAATCGTAGGTAAATGGCCAAAATTTGGCAGGACCAGAAGAAGTCTGAGTATTCCTAGATGATGGGAAGTATGAGTCTTGAGTGAATAGCGTGTATGCATGCTTTGATTTCGTTTCCAAGGCTTAAAAGGTCAATTTTAAGAAGTGGATTGAAAAATATGTGCGTTGAATCATTCGGCTAGCTGGGTCGTGCTCGCGAAATGATTCGGCGGTTTGCCTACTCGTGTTAGATCGCTCTTCATTCATGACCATAGTGCTGAGAGATCTGTAACTTTCGGCGGACACATCCGTAGTCGCTGTAGGTAGTCGACGTCTCACCAAATAGAGTTCGACCTAGCTCGCGAAAGAGATTTGGTGATTCACCGACTGATGGACGATCCTTTTTGCTTCATATTTTCTGTGTTTTAGTGTGATTGTTCTTCTGACTAATCACAAACTTTTGTAGATATGGTAAGCACAAACCTAAACGCACCACCTCAGAAAAGGGCAATAGGAATTACAATCAATGAAGGAGGATCACGACCTTCACAGAAAAGAAAGAAAGATATCCCACCATGAGATAAAGGCAAACGAAAAAAGCACATCGCTGGGAAGGGCAAAAATGTTGAGCCAGCTGTTTCTGAGCCAGAGGCTGATCAACCTTTGATAAATCGAAGGGAAGAAATTAGGGGTAGAAATCAGCCCACAGCTATCGAAATCCCTTCAGCTACCACTCCCTCGACTACTGAATTAGTGCCAACTCCAGCACCATCTCCAGTGGCTCCTGCACTACCTGTAGCTCGACCTCCACCAAAGTTGCTGAATAGACTAAAAGGCGATGGTTTACGAACCATTCTAGAAGAAAAGTTACAATCTGTAGAGGGTTTTGAAGGTAAGCATGCTGATGTGCTTGACACACTCAGATATCATGAGTTTAAACAGTTCACCAAGCCGCGGGGGCTCTTACATTCCTTCCTGGGTTCGGGAATTCTACTTAGCCTATGGGGAGTTGGTCCCACAAAATAAGAAAAAGGCTAGTGAGTTCCGACCAGTGAACTCGGTCATGGTGAGAAGCAAGGACGTCGAGTATCACAACGAGCATATTAATGTTGTATTGGGTCGACCACTGCACTCGGTACAACCCTACCAGGGTTTTCCTATTGTTTTGTCCCTAGATGGTCTAAAGGGTTGGCTAGCTCCGATGATTTCTGACATTACCCCGAGGTGGATGTATGCAGGAACTCCTATTGAGAAGAGGGATATGAACATATGCTTCCCGGTACTGGTTTGGCTTCATCAGCAGCACTATCATGCCATCCCAGAACAAGTCCATTCTGCGTCATCCTAAGGCGGCTTGCCTTGGTTCTATCATGGCCAGGAGGCGGATTGACTTGGGACTACTAGTTTCACAGGAGATGGTTGTGAGAGCCAAGCAGACACTGACGTCCTTTCTTGTTCTGATTACTGAGTTATGTCGACGTGCCAGAGTACCATGGGATCCTGCTAGTGATATAGAGGTCACACCGTCTTCCTCCACCGATATCCAGTGCATAGAGGCCAAATTCACGCGATAAGAGGTTGACAGAAGAAGAGCAGCCCCAGCCGATAATTCCCCAGAGGTCAATATTGACTCATTATCAGCCGAGACACCTGCGCCCACTACGTGCTCTGAGCCCTTAGGTATACCAGCTCCTTCTTCTTCTTCATCACAGGTTCCATGTACCTCCCCATCCTTCCATCCTGCCAGGACCACTCAAGCCATGATCCTAAAGATGGGGCATTTGGCCTATTTAGCTAATGTGAGAACTACCAGACTGGAGAAGTCCGTTCCAGGGATGATCTATAGGGCCATACTAGCAGCACTTAGCCCACTTCAAACTTCTGTGGATGACTTGATAGTGAGAGTCACTGCTTGCGAGAGCAGACAAAGGGAAGCCTCTGAGGTGACGACTTTAAAAGCTGATGTTGCGAACTTGAGACGAGACGTAGACTATCTTAAGTCTACTGATTTCACTTCACTCATAGAGAGGTTAGATGATGAGGATGTTCCTGGGACCACCAGAGATATGCAGGGGGATGGTGCAGTACATGCAGAGTCGGATGCAGAGACCGATGAGGAGTTGATAGCAGTGCATGCTGAGGAGACACATGAGAGCAGAGATGAGGGTATATTCAGATATTTGCCATATCTTACAGAGACATTTGTGCAACCGGTTATCCAGACATTGCTAACTGAGACGCCCACAGCAGCTCCTCACGGATCTGGCATTGCTATTCAGTCTGAGGCCGCACTGGGCACTAATGCCCATACACAGACTATTTCTTCAGACACTGAGAGCCCGGCAGAGAGAGAGATTGCATAGGCAGGACCTTTCTTCACCCCCCTCTCTGTCCTATTATACTCTTTACTTTTGGTACTTTTATTTTAATTTGAGGACAAACGCTTTTTATTTGTGGTGGGGTGAGACAACACTTTTTGTGCTGATAATGTGTTTTATGTATATAATTGGGTTGTTCTGTCTTTAAATGTTGTCAACACTGCTTTTTCTGGATTTTTGAGCTCATGGCTCTCTTTTGTTTTTACTTGCAAATGATATTTTGAACCTTCAAAAAAATTTTGAATTTTTCGCACATTCGTGCCACCCCTTGTAAGTTGAATGTGGCTGTTCTTTTGCATAAAATTGAGTCTCGGTTTCGATCAATACCGATGACTTGAATAGTGCTCTCAATTGAACGAACTTGAATGCGCGGCTACGACGAGGACAAATGAAGTTGAATAAACAATATGTGAACTCTTTGCATCTCGTTGTGATTAGCCATTTATTGAATTGATTCTCTTGTAATGAGCATTGCACACTAGCGAAAGTGTGTAGTTTTGTTTGACTTAAGTCTGAATGCCTTGTGTGATTAGCTTGCTTTGATCTATGCATGTATAAACCTAGAATTTTCCATGTTAGTCTGATTGATTCAGAAAGGTGTCCTCTTGAGATGATCGTAGGCACTTTAAAGAGTGTGAGCCAAAATTTGACATATACCTCTTTTGTGGCCTACCCGTGAGCGTGTGAAACTCTTTTGAACACCCTTTGAGCCTTACCTTTCTTTGGAAGAACCTTGATGAACCCTAGACCTTACATGACCCACTACCTATAATCCTCTTGATTTGTGGTTTAGCGAATAGCCAACTTAGGCCAAAAGCCTAGGTTGGGGGTGTGGTGAAAAGGAAAAGGAGAAGTCAAAAAGTGCAAGAGAAGTCCCCCTTAACCCATGGTATTGCATGAAAATGGAACCCCTTTGATTCAAAAAGAAAAAAGAAAAAAAAATTACGAAGGATATCGGGTCCCAATAAATTCATGTGGTGAATAAAAAGGTGACTTAGAAGCACTAGAAAAAAAGAATTGATAGAGGAAAAGAAGGGAATGCCTTGAGAATACCACATCTCACGAGGAAAAAGTCACTGAGCCTAAATGACCATACCTTTGCACTCAGCCCCATTACAAGCCTTAGAAAGACCTCTTTGATCTTGAGTAAGCTGCATCGAAAGTCGATTGGAAAATAAGGGCAAACCTATGGGTGAAAACATGCATTGTGTTCCTCTTTTTGAGTGTGAGCACAAAATTTGATACGCTCAAATTACACCTCCTTTCAGTAGCATAAGCGATCGTTATCAAGTAAAGAACCCAACTTGTAGATTGGGATCGATCCCACGAGGAAAATAGTTTAGACTTTACTTTTAACCAACAATTATATTCAATTAGTCAAATTATTTCCAGAAACAGGTAATAAAAAGGGGGTGTAATTTGAGCGTATCAAATTTTGGCGCCGCTGCCGGGGAATTTGGCTTTTAGATTTATTTTTTACTACATTATTGAACGTTAGTCAAATATTTCCTAATTTTACTTTTTTTTTCTTTGTTTTTGTCTCTCACAGGTTCCGACTCTAGTGTATGCCAAGTACACGGAGCCAAGGCGAACCACTTACTCCGTACGATCCAGGTTGAACAGAACTTTGCGGAGAATGAACAATCAAGGACTTCCAGTTAATCCTATCGGAGGAAATCTAGATGAGGCAGTTGAGTTACAACAACCAAGAGTAGTTGGTGGGGAAAACCGGGGTCTAGCTGAAAATCAATTGGGAGATGCAGTGAGAGTGCATGGTCCACCAGGCCCACAACAACATGACAACTATCGGGGAAATATCGACATAGCAGACTCTGATGGACCAATTGTCCTACCTCCTCTACCTCCAGGGCACACATTTGTGGTGACTAGTAGTTTGATGCAGATGCTTACAACAAGAGGCTTATTTTCAGGATCGCCATCGGAGGATCCACATGCTCATTTGGCCAAGCTAAGGGTGGTTTGCAAAAGTTGTGTAGGTAGACCAGACTTGGATATGAATGTCATTGGATTACGAGTGTTCCCTCTGTTACTGACAGGCGATGCTGCAGTATGGTTCACTGAGCTTCCTTATAACTCAATTTTCACATGGGACCAACTAGCAGAGGTGTTTAAAGCAAAGTACTATCCAGTGTCAAAGATGCTCAATCACAAAGATAGGGTCAACAATTTTGTGGCATTACCTGGAGAGTCTGTGAGTAGCTCGTGGGACAGATTCACTGCTTTCGTAAGAAGTGTCCCAAATCACCGTATTGATGATGAGTCACTGAAGGAATATTTCTATCGAGGACAGGATGATAACAATAAAGCAGTACTTGACACTATTGCTGGAGGTTCATATGGTGATTGTACATACGCACAGATTGCTGAAAAATTGGAGAGGATCTCTCGCAACAATAAAGCGTGGAGCACTAGAAGGTCAGATACTGGGAGAAACACATTTGCTGTTCATAATGCTACTGTTAACTCTGCAGATGATATTCGTGAGGAGATGGCTCAGATGAGGACAGAGTTGGGGTTGGTATTGAAGCATGTGAGTGGAGGAGCAGAAAAGGTAAATGCTGTAAATTACTTAACTAGAACTCCACCACCAGTTGAGGAGTGTTACTATGAAGAGGAGACTTATGCGGTGAATGATCAGACGGGGGGTTTCCGACCAAATGCCCAAGGATCCAACACGGAAAATTGGCGCCAAGGTCAAGGGAACCAAGGTCGGAACTATGGAAATTACAACCGAGAGGGTCACTATGTCCGAGATGGGAACTTCAATCGCGACAACAACTACAACAGGAACAATTATGGCAACAGAAACGATCGGGTTGGACCCTATGTTCCCCCTCAAAATTGGGAATCTGGTGCTAGGGAAGCTAGGTAATATGACGCGTATCGAAGATATGCTGCAGAAGATGATGAGAATGTTTGATGCGACTGATGAGAATGTGACGGAGATGAGAAACGACTTATCTGGTATTGGCCAAAAGGTTGATGCCCAGGCAGTGTCAATAAAGCATCTAGAGCAGCGGCGCCAAAATTTGATACGCTCAAATTACACCTCCTTTCAGAAGCATAAGCGATCGTTATTAAGTAAAGAACCCAACTTGTAGATTGGGATCGATGCCACGAGTAAAATGGTTTAGACTTTACTTTTAAACAACAATTATATTCAATTAGTCAAATTATTTTCAGAAACAGGTAATAAAAAGGGGGGTTGTGCTTGTGTGAAACAAATAGTAAGAACTTAATAAGTAATCAATAATCAAACTCAACTTTGGTTGTTATCAAGATAAGAGAAATAACTAGGGTATACGTGTTCCCCACAATCTCATAACGCAGTAATCCTAGTAATAGCAATCCTTTTCTAGTGTATTATATGCAAAGTGATAAGTTAGGTATCTCTAAATCCTTGGTCCGGCATCTAGAGAAATTCACCCCGCACCTTGGTCCGGCTACGTCTGTATAATTTACTAACCCTTACCTTTATCTCATATTAGACATCATAATCGATGTTTGGCTTAGTTATTACTTCGCACCAATCGACACTAGCCTATTAGATAGTATCACACTAAATCTATGTTGATAATTCTTTTCTTGTTGATTATCTCCTTGGTCCGGCAAGTAGCAACAAGGCAAGTTCTAACGTTGGCCACCGTTAAAAAGACTTCTAAACGAAAGAATTATCAACACATGCAACACACTATTCAAGAAATGCTTATTTACTTATTCATAATTTGTTAATCGATCATGGTTCCCACAACCCTAGTTGTGGATTTAGTTACTCATATTGGGAAGAACACAATTCATAATTGTAGATGAATAAATCATGAACTTACGTAAAGAGAATAAAAAACCCAGAAATTTAACTTGAATTGCAAAGCCAAAATCTTCAAAACGAACTTGGGAAATCAATAATTGCTAGAGTTGCAAATTAATCTCCAAAGTTACAAAGCAAAACTAGAATAATAGTGTCTAACCTCCAAAAACGAGGTTTACATGTCCTATTTATAGAAAACAAATCCTAAATAAAAAAGGAAACAAATTAAGGAAAGTTTTGTTCAGGTACGTGTCTTTAATCCACGAGACTGACATACGGACCGTCGATGGATCTACGGTCCGTAAGTCCCTTCCGTCAATCGGGAGTTAGAAAATATTTCAGCTTCCAAAAGTCAGCTTCTCTGAAACAAACGACGGACCAGCAGTACGGACCGTAGATCGATCTACGGTTCGTAAATCCCCGCCGTAGCTCCATACTTAGAATCTTCAAAAATCAGGTACTGGAACCCTCACAGTACCACTCTACGGATCAACAGTACGGTTCGTAGATCAATCTACAGACCGTCAATGGGCACCGTGGTTCCACACTTGGTCAGATTTCCCTGATTTGTCCTCAATACCATGCCTGCTGATCTACGGTCATAACCTACGAACCGTGAATTGACCTATGGTCCGTAGATCACCTCCGTGGATGCCCTTTTTCTGCATTTCCTTCAGCTGTCTCTAAACTTCCGCAACTGAACACATTTCCTGCAAAACATGATAAAAACACATAAAAACCAAGATAAAAAGGCCCTAGACACACACAACTTATAAGTGAAATGTATTAGAAATACCGTAAACTCCCGGTATATCAACACCCTCAACTTAAATTCGTTGTTTGTCCTCAAGCGACGCACTACAACTCTAAATGACACTTGTATAGAAGCAAGCATTTCTAAACTCAAGCAATCATATGGCTCTCTACCTCCTCATTGTTCGGGTGCACATTCGTTCTCTTAGACTCGACAAGCCAACTCATGTGGATCACATCATGACACAGACCAACCAATTGACACACAACAGACACCTTCTCACTGTCACCCAGGTACCAACTTTCCAACGATGTAACTAGAGCCCTTACTTCAAACGAAATCCTCTTTTCGCAAAAAATTAATTTCATTCATGGTGCAAGGATTTATTCAACACTCACGCTCAGAAGTAATTTCAAATACAGTTAATGCTTACTGCCATAAGTTTGCCCTTATTTTCACTGCTTAGACTCTCCAAACTAGACTCTAGGATCACTATAGGACTTTTATTGGCTTGTAACGTAGGCTCAGGGTCAGGTGTGGTATATTTGGGTACTGCTTAGTGACTTTCTGCCCTCCTTGTCATTACAGTAGGCTTTTAACCTCTTTTTGCCCTATTTTTGTCATTTTATTGCTTTACCTTCTTTCCCTTGATTTTCTTCAACCACGGATGTGACTTTAGACTTTGTAGCTCATTTTCCTTTTATTTTATTGTTCCTTTCGCTTTTAAAAAGTCACATCCTTTCCTCACGTTTTCCCCTTCTTCTATTTTTTTGTTCTTCTTTTTTATTATTATTATTATTATTGTTTTTTCACTCTTTTCATACCCATTTTTTTCTTTCAGTTTCCTTTTTCATAGCCACCCTTAACTTATGGATTTTTCGTTAGTTGAGGTGCACAATACCCGATGTCAGGTCAGGGCCAAGATTGAAGTTACTTTTTTTTACATTAGCCTCCCTCAACTTAGGCTTTTGGCCTAAGTCAAAGTGCACATGTCCAAGGAGGGACCGGGGCCAACATAGTAGATTATGGGACAGTGAGTTCGGTGTTTTAGAAAGAAATGGTTTATTTTTAGGCTCAAAGTTGGATCAAAGGGGACAATTATTTCATTTGGTTGAATTCTTCTAGGAAATTTGTGGATTTTTCAAAACAATGGCCTATGATCACTTCCTATCCTCTAGATTGAATTGTCTTAGCAGGACTAACCAGAAAAGTTCTAGTTTTGCACAAAAACCGTTTGAACAGTCAATGATTCTCACCCACTCTTGGCACATAGTTTAATTATCAGATTATCAGATTACCCAGTTCAAGTTTAAGGTCTAGTCACGTCATAAGGTCGATTGTTACTATGTCATACTCAGATCCAACATAATCAACTAATCGTAGCCTACTTCTAGCATACAACCCATAATCTGACGGGTATCATTTTTTATAAGCCATCATGCTTCATTCTGTATCATGCTTCTACACATACAATCCTAAGACATGCCGGTTCAACAAAAAATAAACAGTCTCTTGGGGGAAAAGAAAACAGGCAAGAAAACCCCAAGAGAGGATTCATGAGTTGGGTTACTCAGACTTTACCCTATCACTCACAATCCATTTACCCCACCCCCAACAAAAGTAGATGGAATTGTCCACAATGCATACATAAACAGTAAAAGAAAATGGATTTGGGTGAAGCAAACCTGTGGCACAAAGCACCGATGAATCATCAACAAGCAGGGGGGTCCGGTTTCCCGGAGCCCTCTGGAACATAAGTGGGGGCACCCTCAGTAGTGCCCACCTCAACAATCCTAGCACCCTCAGTAGTGCTCTCTATCAACCGCTCTGCACCATCAGTGGTGCTCACAAGGCCCCTCAAAATAGGCTGAACCTCACGTACCCTCTGCTGGCGCAACTCTTCGTCTGCAATCGACGCCCCCTAGCCTCCTTCTCCTGCCGACGCTGTCTTTTCTGAGCTTTCTCTTCCTCCGTGCGATGAGTGCGGTGCCGCTTGCCCTTGGCATGTGTCGGTGCAGGTCCCTCCTCGGCGATGCCACTGAATAGAGCATCTAGCATTGTATCATCAGACAGCGTAGTAGGGGTAGCCTGAGTCTCAACTGAAGGTGCAGCAAGAATGGCATCAACGTCAGTCCAGAGGCTGGCTATGTCAGCCTGCAAAGCAAATAAGTCTGTGGCCGGCACTGATCACTCGAGGACTCGCAACTCAAAGGCGTCAAGTTGCTTATTAATAGCCAGGACCTTACGGTCCATCATCCCCTCCATCCTGCGCTCCATTCTGGTCTCTGACTCTGCGATGGACTTTTGCATCTACGGCTGGATATGATGCAGCAGGGTGACCATCTAAGCTTCTAATTTCTGGACTCTGGCCAAAGGGACCACAGTAGCTCCTAACTGCGGTGTGGACCGGGAAGAGCTAGGAGCTATACTAGCTGCCTGAGAAGAGGAGCCAGGGACAGTGTTGGTGTGGTCTGGGATAATGGGGTCACCGCCCTGTGCCTGCCCTACAGTGTCTGCAAGATCAGAACTCAGGGGAGGTAGCTCAATCTGGGGCTCTCTGCGAGGTGCTGCCATATTTGCCTCATCTCGAATAAGGTCGATGTCCAATGTCCCTGTAGGGTGGACTAACCTGTCACAATGCCAGATCGACACTCCAGAGTCCCTGCACAAATGAAAGATCAGACATGGGAAGGGGTAAGTAGTGGAGGTCCTGAAAGCTCTCTCGTGAATCTCTGCCAGCAGCATGCGGGCTAAGTCGATCTCTACTCCTACTACCAATGCTGCAACAATCACCGCTCTGTCCCACGTGACTTGATTGTCAGCCTTTGTAGGCGATACTCTGTTACGCACCAGCAGCTAGAAGAACTTGGCCATAAAATTTAGCGTGGCCTTTTGGATGCCCAACCGTGGAGCAGCGACCCATTCCTCCCGCTCGCCATCTACAACAATGTACCTGGCCAGCCATAGTGTAACAGCCTTTCGCTGCTCAGTATTCCTTTGAAAAGCGCCACTCCTCACGATGTCCCAGCGGTAATCAAACTCTGAAGTATTCGGAGACCAATAGTGGCCCGTGGTAGGACCATAGAGAAAACGGCTAATGGTGCCGGGTGATATGTCCACCGAACACCCAAAAACCAAGGTGGTAGTAAGCGGAGCGTGAGCTAGTGGCTTTGACCGCTTGGAAATAGAACCGCGGAGAGTGGCCGCATAGGAAGCATAGAACTCCCGTACAATCTCCTCGTTATACGTTCCTGGGTCTCGAGCCATCCAGTCACACTTGTGAAGGTTGAACAGCTTGTGAATATCTGGAACAGTGTGCAAGCTTCCCGTGAGGACTCTGCGCTCCTCTGTAATTAGTCGGGCCATCTTTTGTTTGTCATTGACCATCTTAGCATCCCGATAGATCTTCCATTGACCCTCTACGCACCACCTATTCAGCTCGCCGACTACAGGAGTGGGCTCATCATTCCGTGGTGCAACTATGGACTTTGAGCTAGTTGCCTCGTCAGACAAAGCTGCTTGGTCATTTTTTCAGACCCTGTGGATTATTTGGCATTGGACCATGTATCATGGACCGACTCTGATTGTGAAGAGTGCGCAGATGGGGAGCCTGAGGCATGAGTAGACTCGGATCCAGACATAGGTCCCTCTGAACTGGAAGCAACCCCAGTTGGTGACCCGATTAGTGTGTGCTCCTCATCAGACTGGGAGACAGTGACTACGTCGGGGAGAACCTTCCGGGGGGTGCTTTTGGGTGCAGCGCGAGAAGCCCTAGGGTTGAGAGGCACATATTCTGGGTCAGAGTCATTGTCGGTGTCCTCATCAATCTACCGAAAACTAGGGGCAACAGATTTGGACTTGCCCCGTTTTGAGTAGGTGACCATCTTCTTGGGTGCCATCGTACCTGCAGGAGCGATATTAGTGCCAAAACTAACCATATGCAGCAAAAGAAACTTTTAGAATTGGTAACGACCCTAAACTAAGTCCACAAAAAATATTTTGACAGATGCTACAGTGGTCATCCACGGAGGAGACCTACGGTCCGTAGACTGGTCTACGGTCCGTGGATCTCTTCCGTGGATCAAGGGGCCTGACATATAAGTCGCAGATGGAAACCACGGAATTGCAGAACGGTCCGTAGATGGACCTACGGACCGTAGTCCACCTCCGTGGTTTTACACTTGGTGAAAATTTTCATGTGCATCCAATTACGAACCCCATCTACGGTCCGTATATAGATCTACGGTCCGTAGACGGGGTATTGTGGAAGCCATCAGTGCCAGGTATCGTACATTTTTGGCCTTTCATTTCAACATTAACACAACCTCATCATGCATTTACAAATTTAAATTATGCTTAGTTCGTCATTCTAAGATTCCGACCAATTATTATACCCAATAATTTAGACTAGATGCAGAACCCCTGAGTCGAAACTAGCATATAGTATTTACGATCATATACACTAATGCTATACAATCACTATCTATCGTTCCAAGGGCATTGTAATATACAAGTTTATCATGCACTTTCATCTAACAATTACCCAAGGTCAAGACCCAACTCCCGACTCTCTATATTCAATCAATGAATCGAAATTCAAAGTGAAGGAAAAGTCTATTACCTTACAAGCAACAAGGAGTGGGGGTGATTGCATGATGATACTATGCTTAGCAAGACCAAGGAGTCACCTCTTCGTTACTGACCAAACACCGGACCCTTTTTGTTAGATTATGGGATGGGTTGTTTTTGGTATGGAAGGGATTTTGGGATTTTATGGAAAGGAGGATATTATGTGGTAGTTATGGAGTGATTTGGGGAGTATAAAGAGTGGGTGAAACGGTTTTGGGAGTAATGGGGGGAAGGGAAATAATTTGAAACATGGGGGCTTTAAAGTAATGGGGGTCCGGGTCGGGTCAGATAACTTTAGGGTTTGGACCCACGAGACCCCGTCTATGGTTCATGAGTCGATCTACGGTCCGTAGATCGGGACCGTAGATCACTATTTTACTTGGACAAATTTAGGGACTAACTTGGGATCTACAGATAACATTGACGGTCCGTGGATCAATCGACGGACCGTCAATGGGGTCCGTAGACCTCTGCAGCAGACCATTTTCTATAGATTTCTTGCGTGGTGTACCTGCACATGTAGCAACCAATAGGCTATTTTTTACATTTTCTGGACACTTTTTAGACACGGACCCTATATTATTTCTAGCCAACACTAACAACTAAAATACTGAAGCCCCTACCTACATTGATACAAAGACGTAAGTAATCAAAGAAAGCTAAACTACTTAACGGAAAATAGAACCCTATCGTTGGCTAGATTGTACATCTTGGGTTGCCTCCCAAGAAGCACTTGATTTAACGTCGCAGCACGGCGCAGGTATCTTGATTACTCAGACTTCATCAAGATTGCAGGCCTCAAAGACTTCTTGCACAGTTTCAGCATTTCCCAGATAAATCTTGATCCTTTGCCCGTTCACCACAAACCTTGTTCCATCCTTATTTTCAAGCTCAACTGCCCCATGCGAGAGCACTTTTGTAAGCAAAAATGGCCCGGTCCACTTGGACTTGAGTTTGCCTGGGAATAGGTGCAACCTAGAGTTGAATAGCAGCACAAGATCACCAACCACAAATACTCGCTTTTCAATTCTTTGATCATGATACCTATTCATCTTCTCTTTGTATAAGGCTGAACTTTCATAAGCTTTTAGGCGAAACTCATCAAGCACATTCAAGTCATTCATCCTTTGATTAGATGCAGTGCCCCAATCCAAATTTAACTTCTTCATTGCCCACATAGCCTTGTGCTCTAGCTCTACTGGTAAATGACAAGACTTTCCATATACAAGTTGGTAAGGAGACATACCTATGGGGGTCTTCTATGCAGTGCGATATGCCCATAGAGCATCATCAAGCTTCCTTGACCAATCCGTTCGATTGGCGTTCACAGTCTTCACCAATATCTGTTTGATTTCTCTGTTGGACACTTCAACTTGACCGCTAGTCTGTGGATGATAAGGAGAGGCGACATTGTAACGGACACCATACTTCTCAAGTAGTGCCTTGAACAATTTATTACAAAAGTGAGAGCCTCCATCGCTAATAATAGCCCTCGGTGTACCAAACCTGGAGAAGATATTCTTTTTCAAGAATGCGGTGACACTTTTACCTTCATTGTTGGAGAGCGCTACTGCTTCCACCCACTTCGATACATAATGAACCGCAACAAGAATATACTTCATCCCATATGAACTCACAAATGGACCCATAAAATCAATGCCCCATACATCAAACAATTCGATCACTAGTATAGGATTCATAGGGAGCTCTTGCCTCCTTGAAATCCCTCCATCTCTTTGGCAACGATCACAAGACTTGGCGAAATCATGAGCGTCTTGGTGGATGGTAGGCCGATAGTATCCACACTGCAAGATCTTATGTGCAGTCCTAATACCACTATGATGCCCACCAACGGGTGATGAATGACATGCTTCAAGTACACTCAACATCTCAATCTCAGGCACACAACGACGAATAATCCCATCAGCACAACTACGATACAAATAAGGTTCATCCCAGAAGAATTTCTTCACATCATGCATAAACTTTTTTCTTTGGTGAAAAGACAAATCGGGTGGCACAATATCGCTTGCCAAATAATTAGCAAAGTCTGCAAACCAAGGAATCAAATCATTAGAAGCAGCCAATACCTGTTCATCTGGAAAAGCATCATTAATTTCAGCCCTATCTCCAAGCTTTAGCATAGCCTCCTCCTCTAATCTGGACAAGTGGTCGGCAACTTGATTTTCGGTTCCCTTTCTATCTTTTACCACAAACTCAAACTCTTGCAGCAACAATACCCATCTAATCAATCGGGGTTTTGCATTCTTTTTCGCCATCAAATACCTCAATGCAGAATGGTTAGTATGCACGATGACCTTAGTACCAAGCAAGTAGGAACGAAATTTTTTGAATGCAAAAACCACCGCAAGAATTTCTTGTTCGGTTACAGTATAATTCTTCTGGGCCACATTTAGAGCTTTGCTAGCATAGTAAATAGGGTAAAGAATTTTCTCGCGCCTCTGACCCAATACTACACCAAGCGCCACTCCACTCGCATCGCACATTACCTCAAACGGTTGTCCCCAATCCGGTGAAATAATGATAGGTGCTGTAACCAACTTTTCCTTCAACTCTCCAAATTCTCTAAGACAAGCATCATCAAAATAGAACTTACTCTCCTTCTCGAGCAGTTTGCACAAGGGATGTGCAATTTTTGAGAAATCTTTGATGAATCTCCTATTAAAACCTGCATGCCCAAGAAAAATTCTAACACCTTTTACAGAGATGGGTGGTGGAAGCTTTTCTATTACCTCAACTTTAGCTTTATCAACCTCAATGCCTTTCTCTGAAATTCGATGGCCCAACACTATACCTTCTTTTACCATGAAATGACATTTCTCTCAATTCAGCACCAAGTTGCAGTCTTCATATCTTTTGAGCACCTCGGCCAGATGACAATGATCAAACGAATCACCAACAACTGAAAAATCATCCATGAACACTTCAATAGTGTCCTCCGCCATATCAGAAAATATCGACATCATACATCTCTGGAAGGTCGCTGGAGCATTGCACAATCCGAATGGCATCAGTTTGAAAGCAAAAGTCCCATATGAGCAAGTGAAAGTGGTCTTCTCTTGGTCTTCTGGAGCTATAGAAATTTGATTGTAGAGAGTCGGGAGTTGGGTCTTGACCTTGGATAGTTGTTAGATGAAAGTGCATGATAAACTTGTCTATTACAATGCCCTTGTAACGATAGATAGTGATTGTATAGCATTAGTGTATGTGATCATAAATACTATATGCTAGTTTCAACTTAGGGTTCCGTATCTAGTCTAAATTATTTGGTATAATAATTGGTCGGAATCTTAAGAATGACGAACTAAACATAATTTAAATTTTTAAATGCATGATGAGGTTGTGTTAATGTTGAAATCAAAGGCCAAAAATGTATGATACCTGGCACTGATGGCTTCCACGATACCCATCTACGGATCGTAGATCTATCTACGGACCGTAGATGGGGTTCGTAATTGGATGCACCTGAAAATTTTCACCAAGTTTAAAACCACGGAGGTGGACTACGGTCCGTATGTCCATCTACGGACCGTTCTGCACTTCTGTGGTTTTCATTTGCGACCTATATGTCAGGCCCCTTGATCCACGGACCGTAGACCAGTCTACGGACCGTAGGTCTCCTCCATCGATGACCACTGTAGCATTTATCAAAAAAAATTTTGTGGACTTAGTTTAGGGTCGTTACCAATTCTAAAAGTTTCTTTTGCTGCATATGGTTAGTTTTGGCACTAATATCGCTCCCGCAGGTACGATGGCACCCAAGAAGATGGACACCTACTCAAAACGGGGAAAGTCCAAATCTGTTGCCCCTAGTTTCCGGTTGATTGATGAGGACACCGACAATGACTCTGACCCAGCATATGTGCCTCTCAACCCTAGTGTCACGACCCTGGATCACTCCCTAGTCGTAACCGGCGTACTCGACCTCGAAGAGGTCTAATACAAGCCTCCTAGCATTCATTCATCGCATACACACTAAAACCATAAGGAATGAAAAACTTTCTTTACCAAGAAAACATTTCATAAAAAAAAAACAATAGCAAGCGGAAGACTTTCTAGACTTTATACATGATGTCTCAAAACCATCTAATACTTTAGAGTACAAAATTCGGGACTAATCCCATACACAACTTAAACAATACTAAAAAGACATAAAAGAACATATGGGGTATTGTCCTCGAATATATGAGGACTCACCAAGTCTTCATCTTCAACACTTAGAAACCTATAAAATAGCCATAACATGTCATCATCTCCAAATCCCTACTCTTTAGTCCAAAAAGGGAAAGAAAGGGGTTAGCACAATTAAGTACTAAGTATGGAGACCATGCCAAAAACATGCCAAAAAGGACATTTTTGAGGAAGTAAATGCTTTCATACCATTTGATAAAACCTTTCCTTTATAAGTATAAGAGACATAATACAAGTCAACATTAACATATAAAACCATAGCCAACCATACATATACTCAACATATGTCCATATACAACCCATGCTTAACTTTAAAAGAACACATGTCATTTCATTACCATAGGACCTCTACCTAATATAATCTTAAGACACACTTGAGTGAGACAGGAAGTGACCGCCCATACAACCTCTTCAAGCACACTTAAGTGTTCCCCAAGATTACCTTAGATAAGGACATTTCCTTTACAACATAACATCAATAGACCAACATTCTTTAAGAAACCATTTTGGAGACATTCATGTATTTAGAGGACTTTCATACATAGCCATTAAGGCTTAGGGAAGTCACTTTAGCATCTTCAAAGCCTACTCGTG